>NC_000082.6:13331574-13506574 GCF_000001635.26 Mus musculus
ATTAGACATTGGACTGGTGAATAATGAACTAATTTGTAAAGTAGGAGTTGCAATCCCTCAGAGAGCATCAAGAAAAAGAAAAGAGATGTTAGAAACTATACTCTGCCCTACCTATGAAGAGGTATTGGGAAACATGAATGTTTTGTTCAGTATCATTCATCTTATACTTTAAGATCAGTAAAGCAGTACTGTTGTAACAGAAAGCAACAAGATGAGCAAGGATAACAATGGACTGGATCTTTCTCCTTCCTTCCTTCCTTTCTCTCTCTCTCTCTCTCTCTCTCTCTCTCTCTCTCTCTCTCTCTCTCTCTTTCTTTCTTTCAGTGTGTAGTTAATGATCACATAGACTAGGAAGCAGTAGTAGTACCCAGTGTTTCTAACTCCTTTAACCATGCTGTTGGCTCTTCTGCCTCACTGCTGCCCTCACTGTTATTAACAGGAAGTATAGTCTTTGGGGAGTCAGGACTGCAGCTTCCTCTGCCGGCTCAGTCTGTGAGCACAGGTAAGTCTGAGAAGCAGTCTGTCACAGCACACCCATCCCAGTGTCTTGTCTGCAGCTTCAGCCATTGTTCCCTCTGGCTGCCTTTTTCATCACATCACATGCTCCTCTACGTCATTGTCACTGCTGTTCTGTGTCCTTCATTAGGCAGCACAGCTGTCAATATGCTCCCACATCAGCCCCTGACGACTTTTCCATAGATCCAGAGTAGTCACATGTCATGCTATTAAACATATATATGAGCTCTCTGTTGTCAAGTGCTCCTCATTGTCAAAAGGAAAGAGAAATCGACTTGATGAGTGTTATTCTTAATATGATGGGTCTACCTTAGAATATACAATATTCTCTTCCTGTGGTTCTCAGAGGTTGGCAGATATGTGTTAATGTGCTGATGTCAAGTTTAAAAGGCACTATTTCACCTCTTTTTAAAAGCCCAAATGATCAGTGTCTTTTCTTGTCATGTATGTTCCTGTTTTCATTGAGAAAGTGCTAATATTTGTATTTACTATCTTAAGATGTTGTTCTGTGATCCTTGTGTTTAATAGGACATAATAAGAAAAGCAAGAAGCCTCATTTGCCACTAGTCTTGGGTTCCTGCAGGCTGCATTTAGAACCTGCCAGGTGTTTGGATGGTTGACAAGCTGCAGACTGGGAAGTTGATAGCAACAAAATTAGAACACTACCTGGAATAGACGCCTCCTCCTGACAGGGCAACTGTGCTGCTTGCTGACTGTGCAGCTTGCCCAGCCTCTCATGGAATACTGCACTTAAAAACAGTCAGTCCACATCTCTCATGGTGTTGAAAATTGGCACTTCGAGGATAGAAATAAAGATACTTTTCTTTTTACATTTATTTATTTATGTGTATGAGTGTGTACACACATGCTTATGCCATGTAAAGGCACCATGGTTCTTTCCCTCCCCTGTCTTTACCATATGGGTTCTGAGGATTGAGCTTAGACCATCAATTAGCAGCAGGTGCCTGGACTAGCTGAGCCATCTCACTGGCCATTGAAAGATCTATTTAAAAAGTATTATTAGCAAACAGTATTGAGATGACCGTTGTGTGCCTTACCCTAAAATAATTCTTAGATTTCCAGCCTCTAATGCAAGGCCCGCAATTGAGAACACAGCGTTTCTGTGAAATTGTTGGACGTGTAGGTCTCTGAAAGCAGTTCCCCTGACCATATACAAACAAGCAGTGTAGAGCGGGTTCTGGCTGGACACACAGGGTACGTTGTAATAAGCACTCAGTATTTCATGCTTGAGGAGCAGCACACAGAGTGACTGAGAACAGCAGCTCTGACACCAGCCAGGGCCAGCCCCTAGGGGGACCTTTACTATCTGCATCTTCCTCCCTCCGCTTGCTTCCCTCCTGCAGACTGGGGTCCACATCTACTTCCTGCCCTGTAGATCAATTTGACAGGAGCGTAAGTTACTCTATAGGGTTTAGAACAGCGCAGAATAAGTGTGGATACTTAAAGAATCTGTTATATTTGTCCATGACAAAGGCATATCATTTTTATAGGTTTCTCCCAATGATGTTTTATAACTTGATGGGCTTGTTTTGTTTTTTAGTAGTCCCAGTAATTTTTGCTTCCATTTCCACAGTGACTTCTTTTTAAAGAAACTAAAATGGCACCCAGCTTCTTCCTGCCACTCATACACCTTCACAACACTGACAGGCAGCTTATGGTCCCTGAGAGGGCAAAAGCAGTGGGCACAAAGTTCCCAGGAAGCTATCTCTCATGGGTCCCACCAGTTCCCACAGCCCTAGCATTCCCTGTGCATCACTCAGTGTCTACAAGGAAGGACTTTCAGATTGTAAACCATGTGAAAATACAAACAGGCCAACATTCGGGCTCTCTAGGGACCCTGCCATCCAGAACAGACTCCAAGCTGACATTTTCACAGGCTACTTGCAGGAGCCCCAGTAGGGCAGGTCCAGGCATCAAGCTCCTGAACAGACCCCTCCATCACCCAGGGCTGGAGTGCATCTGCTCTCCCTCCCGGGTTCTTATTGAGGAGATTACATCACTAGGTGTGGCTACTAAGATCCCGAAGGCCTGTGGTGTGGATGATGACTGCCGGGCAGAAGACATGCGGTATTTTAAAGTAATAAAATGTTTAGGGAGGTTTCTTCTTCTAGGTCATCATCTAAACTCTTTTTTACTTCAATTACAGGAAATCTCTGGCATAATCACATCTCTATTGTTTTTGTTATGACTTGATTTAGTTTTTTCTATTTAACAAAGAAATTAGATTAGGTTCAGAAATGACTCACTAAAAAATAAACATGGCTATTAAGGACGTGTTTATGCTGCTGTGACTTGTTTCCCATTGATTTTGACATGCGCAAAAGTAGACATACATGCAGTGACTTAGAATGTTCTTCTGAGACATCGTTCAGTGATTTGTCTGAAGCTCTAAGTTCAGGGAATGGGGCTGTAATGGGCTTTATTTGATCCCTTTCAATACTTTATTGTGTACTAATATACTTTCCTTGTTTAGCATTTTATATGTATGTTCTATATAAAATAACTTTATACATACATGTAAAACTAAAAATAAATGTGAAGGGCAGAACCCGCGTGATTTGGAGGCTGGATTACTTCAGAAATAGGTAATTAGGATTGATCTGACCTATAGTTGGAGTGAAATGCTAAAAGTCCTGGGGTTTTCCTGCCGGAAGCCCAAGTGGCATGTCTAAAATTCCAGAGGCGGGGCAGGATTCCACACTGGAAATTAAGGGTGGGAGATGTTCTTAGAGGTTTCTTTATGTGTCCTCCTGTTTCTTTTCAATGAGTTAACCCTTAGATGAATCTACAGGTTTCAGCTATTAAGAGTCCTACACAACTGGAAATTTCCGTATCCATTTCTGTTGTAGGACTGTAATATGTTTTGAGCAATGTTTTAAGGGATATGAACAAGTAGATGTGTTCTCAACTAAACCCCTTCAGGTTGGCAGTATGAATAAAATATATCTTATCATATTCTGTTGGGGACCCAGGATAGTTTAGATGTCCCTAGTTTTAAAGGAAAAAAGAAAAAGGAAGGAAACTAAATTGAAGTAACAAAATTGGTTATAACAAGTAGTAACCGAATTGTGTGGCTCTTGGTCAATGTGTAAGATATAAATGCTGAAAAGGATGCATAGATGAGTGCTTTTCTCAAGCCAGGATTATACTGGTGTGTAACTAGATATGATCCTGATACCACCTCCACCTTCAGGTCTCTAACCCCTTAACCATGTGTGAATGTGTTAGCCTCCATTGTTTTTAAAAGAACTGGAATGCGATGATGAGCTAGAGAGCGCTGCTTGTGTAACTGTGTGCTTGAGTCTTTGTAGCAGTCAGAGTCTTCCCACAGAAGCACAGGACAGAGGGTTAGTGTTAGTTATTTGCCTGTTGCCTTGATAAAATACCATGACCAGAAGCAAGTCTTAGGGCTTATGATTCTAGAGGGAGAGTCCATCCATGATGTCAAGGAGAGCCTTGGCAACAGTTGCTCTAGCAGACTAAGAAAGCACATTCATCCATGAACATGGAGGGTAAAGAACACACTGTAAGTGGAGTGAGGCCCAAGCCCAGTGACATACTTTCTCTAGAAAGGCCACACTCTGTAACCCACCCAAGTAGCACCTAGTGTTCAAATGTGTGAGCCGAAGGGGACATTTCTCATTCAAATTATCACACTAACACCTTCAGAGTATAGATTGGATGTACATTCAAATGTCATAATTCTGAGGATTTAAAAGATAAGGAATTTGGCATTATACTAATGAAATCAAGTTCAGATTCAAATATGGACAGTTAAATAATTTGGGAATTTTAACTCAAGGCCAGGTAAGGTTTTAGAAAGTATTTTGGTTTTTATTTTCTTCACTAACACTTTCTTGTAGAAATGTATGTACTGTATAAGCAACTAATTCTTTTATGCACCCTTGAGGGTAGAACATTGTGTCTCTGTCAGATTTCACTTATGAAACGCTGTCTGCAGTCACCAGTGATCTTCTGTTTACTCGTTCACCATGTATTCAGAAATTTAAAGCTACCAGTTATCTTTGTGGCTTTATCTTTCTTATGTATAATTCATATTCTCTCTCTCTCTCTCTCTCTGTGTGTGTGTGTGTGTGTGTGTGTGTGTGTGTGCGCGTGCGCGCGCGCGTGTGGAGGGGTTACATGTGAAAGTTGTAAGAGTCTGTGTATGCATGTGTGAACATATGGTCCTAATGTTGTGACTATTACCAGGCAGTGTCTGGGCTTGGGCTTGGGTTTTGCTGTCTTCATTTTAAAAGCACTGGATTTTGGCTGTGGTAAGCATTGAGTAACTTTTAGGTCACCTCAAAGCCTTTTGTAAATTTTGCCTGTCAAGATCTAGGGGTACTTTTTTTTAACTTTTTATTGATTTTTTTTGTGACTTTCACATCATGTACCCCAGTCCCACTCATCTCCCTGACCCCTTGTATCTGCCTCCTGCCCTTGCAATCTTCCTCCCTCCACCAAAATAATAAAAACCACACAAACAAAGCAAAATAAAACATAGAAAACATCTTGTCATGGAAGCTGTAGTGTATCACAGAGTGTCCCCACAACATACTCCTCTGTCCACAGATCTTCACTTGTGAATGTTCATTGCAATGAGTCATTGGTCTAGTTCAAGGTCTTTGGTTTCTGTGAAACCATCAGTATTGAATCCTCATTGGGCCTGATTATCCTTTTGTTGCCCTGTGTCATGGAAATCCTGCAATTTTGAATCAACAGGACTGACACTCAACAGTTCACAGATAATGCAGATTTGGGGTGGGCTATATCAAGGCCCTAGATCTGGGCCTGGGTGGTAGCTGGGCTGGTCAGCCCACTGGCCCTGGATCTGGGACTGGGTGGTAGCTAGGCTGGTAGGTCGCTGGCTCTCCCTTATCTGTACCACCAGGGCACGCTCTTGAGTACTGTTCTGGCTAGGCTGCCCAATGCTGTCATCAACAGGAGGCAGGGCCAGCTCTTGCTCACTCTCACCCTCTGGCCGGGCTCTCACACACCCCACACTCCCAGCCCCCACACCCATTGGGAGGGCCGGCTCTCCTGTTCTCCTGCTCTGTCCACCCCGGGGCAGCTCTTAGACTGTGCTGGGGACAGTGGTTTAAGGGCACTGACTTTCATCTCCCTTGGCATCTCTGCTGTTGCCCTGCCATTTGCCCTAGGGAGAGCTTTCCACTCAAATTGCTTGGAGCATGTGTGCTATGAGGATACTTAAGCTGGTCATTTTTTACTTAGCCTTGTGAGAAAGTCCATCACATAGAGCACTTCCATCAGCAGAGACATCAGGGTACTGTCACACAGGTTTCGGGACTCTGACAACACAAGTCTTTCTTTCAGAAACTTAACCTGCAATGTTGGAGCTGGCTCACCCTCCAGAGCACTGGGTCTTGATGCACAGCCCATTTTCTAGTGTGTGTGAGCAATGCCTCATGTGTGTGAGCAAATGCCTCATGTGTGTTGGGTTTTCTAGTTTCTCATGACAGGAAGTGCTTGTGACTGCATCGTGACCAAATCTGTGGGGTCTGGAACTGGCATTTTATTGCGAGGCTTGTGTCTTCTAGGGTGTGTAGGGCTGAGCCTCTGATCAGACTACAGCCGCACTGTCCTCTCAGTGCTAGGTTTTGGTGCTTTGAGCAATGAATGAAGGAACAATAAGGAGAGCAGCTTTCCACATCTCAGCTGGCAAGAGCAGCCTAAGGATCTTGGGACACTCCTCAGCCTTCTGTGCCTCCTGGAGTCAGTGGCAGAATTACACACTTCTAGAAGCTCATTTTCTCTCAGTTCATAAACATCAGAGAGGAAAGGTTTCTCAGACTGGCAGAGTCTGTTCCTCATTAATAAAGAACTAATTATGTGCTGTTTTCTCCTTAAAGAAATACTAAAATAAATTTAAAAAAGAAAACCACTTTGCCTCAATATTTGAATTAGATCCAACTTGGCAAAAGAGTCACCCCTTAAAGATAACCACTGGATCCGCTTCTCATCTCACAGGTGTATCAAATGGGGACTTTGTTGTCAAAAACATCTGATTCCACTAAGAGAAGAACGAGGAATACAATTATAAGGTTATTATGAATGTACACTTTCCCACCATGTCCCATCCTGACCACAGGAAAGCCTCCACCAAAGCCTGCTCCTGGGAGAAAGCCAGGGGTGGAACAGCAAGTTTTGTTTGTCAGTTGGCAGCAGGCACACTGGTCTCCTTCTCCCTCCCCTCTCACCTAGTGCCCTCTTCCTGCCCTTCTTGCTCTCTTTAGTTCCCTACGCAGTTCCTCATCCAGGGTTGTATGCATCTCTGTAGCGTCTTAGGACTAATCATTGAGAGAAAGGGGATAATACTTGTCAGTCTGAAACAGGCTGAATTTTTTAACGTTATCTCCAGTCATCCATTTTCCTGGGAATGACATGCTTTCATTCTTTGTCAATCTGTTTGTCTTGATCCTTGTGCCTCGGCTTCCCAAGTTCTAAGATAACAGACATGTTCCATCATGCGCAGTTCCTTTCTTTGCTATAGTATATATCCTCATCATGTACACATAATGCTATCTGTGATGGTTTATATATGCTTGGCTCAGGGAGTGGCACTGTTATGAGGTGTAACCTCTTTCAACAAGGTGATAAAAATGAAATGGGGTATTACTGTGCTCACTGGACACACTGCTCAGCCCCCATCTCACCGTAACCATGGGAACACTGACAGACTTTCTGTGGTCTCCTCTGCAAAGGCTGTGCCCAGTTTTGTTATCGGGCTATTGGTTTAAGGTCCACACCTCAGCTCATAGAGCTGTCACCACTGCCTACATGTGATACTGTAAACCCATCTCCTACGGAACCAGAGAAGTTGAGAGACCACAGAGAGTGTCTGGTAGCTGACTGAGTATACTGGACATCTGTGTCAAAATGCAAAAACAATGAAGATGAGCCACCTGGAGCCAGGGAGCTAATGTGTCCAGGTGGTGCTCTGTAGGTCCTTTGAATGTAGAAAGCCAAGTATAAGCAGAGTAAAATTAGAATCAGCTCTTGATTGATACTTTGGAAGGAACTGTCGAGTTATCAGACTGAGATTTTATCAAAGAAGTTTCATAATACAGAATTCTAACTTATTAACCCACATTCTATGTATATTGGTTTGGGTTTGGGTTTGTTTGTAACTTGTTTTGAGACAAGGTCTTGCTATGTAGTCCAGGCTGTCCTAGAACTAGACATCTCCCTCCCTAGCCCTCCCAAGTGCTGGCACTGCAGGCATGGCTGCCACTCACAGCCGATCATTTACATTAAGGGTTTGGTTGCTGTAATATGCTAATACAGGATACTTTCATCTCCATGCTGCGTCCTTCAGAAGCTGCTGTTCCCTTGCTCCTTTCCAAAGTGTGCAGTCAGATACCTGACACTTAGCTTGGAGCTTCTTAGTCACTGTGCCACTTACAAAACCAAGTCATCTTCTTTTCTTCACCCCCTTTGCTAATACAGCCAGTGACACCTACAAACAAGCTGTTGTCGGTTCCTTCTGTGGTGCCGCATGTGCCACCGTCTTCCTTTTTGCTGCACCATAGGCCTAGATCCCACGAGTACACAGCCACATACAGCCCCGAGTTCTGCACAGAAAAAGGTTTTCTTCCTCAAAGAGGCAAAGCATTGCACTTTGAGATAGGATGTGACTTTCCCTGCAAGGAGGCTAAATAAGGCAGAGTGGCTGCTCTGAAAAATAGTTTTATAGATATTATAAAGCTGCCACAAGAGGTTATAAAGAAGGCTACAGAGCAGAAAAGATTGCTTTAGACAAAAGCTAAAGCCACCTTTAAGGTGGGTTTCCTCTTCTTTTTACATAAAATTGCTTAAAATGGTGTAAAGGTGGCCATACATAAAGCCAGATGAGGCTGAAGATTTTACAAAGAGCAGTTTACTTTAAACTTCTCCTGAAGATGGAAACATTGTCCTGCCAACTGCTGGCCTCATTGGCTTTGCCTGTGTTTCAGTTTAGCGAACAGATATTGCAGATGCTATCTTACTTACTTCTTAGTTGCTGTGGTAAAGCACCGTGACCAAGACAACTTAGAGAAGAAAGAGCTCATTTGGGCTTACGGTTCCAGAGTGATAAGACTCTGTAATGGCTGAGCAGAGGCATTGCAAAAGGAGTAAGAATAGGAAGCTGAAAGCTCACAGCTGACCCAAACCTGAAGCAGAGGGAGCAGACTGCCCATTGCCAGGGACATACATACTTCCTCCAACAAGACATACTACCAAATTAGGCCACCAATCAGGACAAGTGCTTAAATGCCTGAAACCAGGGAGGGCATTTCTTATTCAGACTACTACAAATGCCATGCCGTTCGTAAGAACATCCATGCAACAGAAGCTCACTGTCATCTGCAGTTATCTCTGCTCGTGCCTTTGTGCATAAGGATGATTCCGCCTTAAAACATTACTTACTGCCTGAGGAAGAGTGACGTCATAGCTAAGCCCCATGGCTGCTTGGAGCTTAGAGCGGTATGTCTGCACTCTAACGTATACTTATGAAGATTCTCTGTGAAATGAATGAAGAAATTTTAAGAATTCCTCTAGTAAAAAATGTTCCAATAATCATTTGATTCTTTTTAATCTTTAAAGAATTAATTTGTTGCTTATTGGTGGGTGGGTGTTTTCTATTATAATCATGTGGTGGTCAGAGGACGCTTGCAGGGACTTGCTCTTCTTTTCTACTATATGACTCCTGGGGATGGAACTGAGATCATCATACTTGGTAGCAGGTATCTTCACCAATCATGGGCCTTCTTACTAATCTTTTAAACAAATATGCTTCATTTCCCAAGAAAGTGAAGAGCCTAAATAGATCACCTTCTTCTGGCAATTTATTTTATAATAAACTATTTGACATTTAACAACTAAAATAAAAGCCTGCTTTTACTAGTTTTATAAATCAACTGTCTTTTCCATGGGTAAAGTATACATGAGCAATTTTCACTTGTAAATTCCCATAATAGTAGCAGCCTTTTTGTGTGTTCTTTTAACTGTTGGAGTTAGGGTAGTTTATTAGCCCCCAGGACCGTCTATGTGTAAGCTGCAGGCATGCTCATATACAGCAGCACACATTTTGTAAGAACAGAGATGCTCTCCAGTGTACTTGATCTTATTATCAAACGTTAGCATGTGTAGTAATAGCAGTATATGAGATGGAGCCCGTGCTCACTCTCCTCATGCTTCTCAGAAATGTCCCGTTTAGCTTTGTGTTCATCAGCCAAGACCATACCAAGAATGGCTCCATATGTTTAGCTGATGGACTTTTAATTTCTCCTAATGCAGTGCAGGTCTCCCTGCCTTTTGCAACTTGGCATTTTTGGAGTATCTAATCAGTTATTTGCAGAACGGCACCAGTCCTTATTTGCCTGATTGGGTTGTTGTGGGATGTTTAGGTGAGAGTATGACATGGAAGCTCTGTCTTCAGTAAGCTACTTCAAGAGCATAGTGATCGATTGACCCATTACTGGATGAGATTAAGGGCACTCCTGTGGTTCAGACGGGGTTTTCTCTCATTCGATCTTTAAATAAAAGCACCCTTATTCTCAGTAATTAACCTTGTAAGTGGTATGTGGTGTATGACCTTAAGACATGACTGTTCTGCCAGGCAGTGATTGCGCACGCCTTTAATCCCAGCACTTGGGAGGCAGAGGCAGGCGGATTTCTGAGTTCAATGCCAGCCTTGTCTATAGAGTCCCAGGACAGCCAGGACTACACAGAGAAACCCTGTCTCGAAAAGCAAAAAAAAAAAAAAAAAAAAGAAAACCAGACGTGACTGTTCTGTGTCGTAGCCATCTTTCATCCATTGTTTGAATGACAGTTTTCATCTAATCATTATAAAGTTCCTTGCAGATTCTGACATTCTTTCTGAAATTCTGAGAGTTTCACTCTTCTCTAAGGGAACAAGCATAACTGTCATTGTTGTGCATTTTACATGTATTGATTGTTTATGTTTATATGTGTGGGCACGCATGAGCCACAGCATGTGTGTTGAGGTCAGAAGACAACTCTTTGTAATTAGTTTTCTCATTCTACTCTGTCAGTTCCAGGGCTTGTCAGGCTTGGTGGCAAAGTGCCTTTACTTGCTAAGCGCTCTCTCTCTCTCTCTCTCTCTCTCTCTCTCTCTCTCTCTCTCTGTGTGTCTCTCTCTCTCTCTCTCTCTGTGTGTCTCTCTTTCTGTCTCCCCCTCCCTCTCCCTCTGCCCCCTCCCTCCTGCCTTCTGCTGGTAGCTCAGGTGTAAGTGCTCAGCTACTGCTCCAGCACTGCATCTGCCTGCTGCTGTGCTCCACACCATGAGAGCCATTTACTCTAATCCTCCGGTATTGTACGCCCCAAAATCTTTTTCTTTACGTTTCCTTGGTCATGATATCTCATCGCAGCAGTAGAAGAGTTGACAACTCAGACAGTTGGCTATGGATGTCCGGGATGCCTGTGCCTGTGGATATGGGTACTTTGTCCTCAGTCATCAGAGCAGTGAAACATGGCATACCATCAGTGGTGTCAAGGATATGGAACAACTGGTGGATGTGTGAACTTGTATAACTTAAAAATAAATGTCAATCACTCCCAGCATTAGAATTATTCCTCTACGAACTAAGTACTCAGTGGAAATCCATACACACTTCATGCTCACCCCAAGATGAGATTTTAATTGGAACTCCACAAGTTGCTGCCTTGTACTCACAATAAACAGTGTCTAATCTTCAGTCTCCTAAAGACAAGAGTTACCCAGATGCCAGTCTATAACTAAAATGGCCAAATAATGGTGAGAACAGCGATAGCAGCGAGCGGTCAGAGTGGGTGAAGTGGCCGAGTGAGTGCAGGTGCTTGTCACCAAGTCTGAGGAACCGACCTCCTTCCCCAGAACCTACATGGTGAAAAGAGAGAACTGACTCCCATGTCATTGTCATACACACATCCAATAAATAAATGTAGAGAAAAAATTACGATCACTGAGCAAGGTACCCACTGAGGAAGTCCATGAGCTATGTAGCCAAGGCTTCGCCTGAGCTCCTGATCCTCCTGCACCTCTCAAGTGTCAGCATTATAGACATGGGCTACCACACTGGACACACTGAGCTTCAAAGAGACTTTTTTTTATTTTATGAATGAATGTGTAGATTTACAAATGGAGGTCAGAGAGGTCATCAGACCCCCTGGAACTCCAGTTTTCTCAAGAGCAGTCTACACGCATAACCACTGAACCATATTTCTAGACCCAACATTACACTTTTTAAAACAAACCTTTATCATCACTTCTTCACCAGAAAAGCAAGTATCAGGAGGACTCTGTACGTCTGTTTGCTTTCCTTCACTGGCCCAGGTCTCTTCCCAGGCAACCTGTAAAAGTGGAGCACCACTATCCTTGGGTTACAAAGAAAAGTAAGAAGAACTGAAGTTTGAGAGATCTGCAGCATTACAAGTTACAGGTCTGAAAGTGTGAGTGAGCAGGATCTAGGCCAGGTCTTCATAACTCCACGTTCAGTGATAAGCATGCCTCCAGCCCTCTGTCATGCCTGAACTGTGCACAGCTCTCCAGCCCTCATCATGCCTGAGCTGTGTACAGCTCTCCAGCCCTCTGTCATGCCTGAACTGTGCACAGCTCTCCAGCCCTCATCATGCCTGAGCTGTGTACAGCTCTCCAGTCCTCCAGCTCTTCTTCATGCTTCCTTGCAGCCAGCGCTGAAGTCTTGAGCAACTACCAGCTCTAACCTGCAGTAACTCGGTCATGGGATGTCACCTTCTCATATGTGTTCTGCCCTTCCCATCCCAGCCTTGTAACTCCCATGCTCCTACTTGCAAGGTACCATCCTTCAACACTCTTACTGGTCTTTGTCCAACTAGATGATTCCTTTCTGGCCTGGTAGTAGCAACCTTTGCCTCTGTTTCATACCTAAATTTGTGATCACTTTTCTTTTTCTTTCCAATTTGCTACAGAAATATGTATCGTTCTCTGTTTCTCAGAAAAGACCTTCTGATTTAATGTCCATTGAATATTTATTTGAAGAACAACAGGTCATTTTTCTGCAATTAGAACTATATTTTTCTGTGTTTCCTTCTTTATAGATAAAAGTAGGACGTAATGACTTTTAAGGAAAAAATTAATCTAATATTGTCTTTCTTTACAAAGTACAGGATCCATTTCCAAGTGTGCATGTCACTCTTGTCAACAAGAATAGAGCAAGGTGTAGTGGTGCACACCGTTAATCCTAGCACTCGAGAGACAGAGGCAGGAGGGTTTCTTAAGTTTGAGGCCATCCTGGTCTACAAAGAGTGAGTTCTAGGTCAGCTAGGGCTTTCCAGAGAACCCCTGTCTTGAAAAACCCAAAAGAATAAAATAAAACTAAACTTAAAAGAGTAGGATGGGCACAGTAATAAATAGTGTTGAGATAGTTTTTTTAATCCAACCATATACAGTCAACATCCACATAATAAACACTGAGAGTCTATAATTATTAATCGTGAACTTTGTTTATTACATAGGCATCTTTCTCTTTGCTTATCATTCCATCACATTTTTAGTGTACATCAAAAAGGTTGCCATCTGCAGTATCGCTAACTTCTAAATACTTTGTAAAATTAAGTAGTAGTTTGTATTTTCTCAGTGGGATACACTGTATATGCATTGTGCACATGTGATACATAATTGCAGTACACACATCTGAAGCATGCCGTTGAGTATATTTTGACACGTGCATACATGTACATGTCTTAAGCCCTTATCAGTCAAGATGTAGGGCATGGCTGTCACCCAGAAAGACCTGTCCTATGTAGAGTTGATCCTCAGCTTTCCTAACTCTGTGACCCTATAATATAGTTCCACAGGTTGTGGTGACCCCAACCATAAAGTTATTTTCATTGCTAACTGTAACTTTGCTACTGTTAGGAATCATAAATATCTGATATGCCAGAGGGTCACAACCCACAGGTTGAGAACTGCTGCTCTAGAGCATCTGTAAATGGAACCATGCAGCATGTGGACGTGGTAGAACTGAATGTTCATCACAGCGCTTGTGATGTCCATTCAGGCATTGCTCACCGGCATCCCAGTGTGTGAACATGTCACAATTTACCCATGCCCTGTTATTAAATACCTTGTTTCTACTTGAGATAGACATATAACACTGCCTTGATAGTCTTGTGTGAGAGTGGACTTGCTTATTGTGTATCTAGTTGTTAAATCATTTTGTACTCCCAAAAAATGGATGAGGAATGTTGTGCTCTTTGGCAAAGTCTCCTTTCACTGTGTGTTGCTGTCTTTTAGTTTGAATATGTATCTTTTATGATACTTGGAGATTCCATATATAGTTACATAAGGGTTTTTCATAAAGTTGTGAACTTTTTAATTATAATAATTTTCAGGCATACAGTACATGTTGAAGAATATTTTGCAGTGAACATTCATGTCTCAGTATAGGTTCCACCAGTAGTAATATTATATCATGCTTCTTCAGTCTCCTGTGCTCACCTACCTTTGTTAAAGATCTCCCATGCTCATGGATTGGCAGAATTAATATAGTAAAAATGGTCACCTTGCTGAAAGCAATCTACAGATTCAATGCAATCCCCATCAACATTCCAACTCAATTCTTCACAGAGTTAGAAAGGGCAATTCTCAAATTCATTTGGAATAATAAAAAACCCAAGATTCTCAGCAATAAAAGAACTTCTAGGGGAATCACCGTCCCTGAACTCAAGCTGTATTACAGAGCAATAGTGATAAAAACTGCATGGTATTAGTACATTGACAGGCAGGTAATCAATGGAATAGAATTGAAGACCCAGAAATGAAGCCACACACCTACGGTCACTTGATCTTTGACAAAGAGCTGAAACCATCCAGCTGAAAATGCTGAAAAAAGACAGCATTTTCAACAAATGGTGCTGATTCAACTGGAGGTCAACATGGAGAATGCAAATTGATCCATTCTTATCTCACTGTACAAAGCTCAAGTCCAAGTGGATCAAGGACCTCCCTCCACATAAAACCAGATACACTGAATTAATAGAAGAGAAAGTGGGGAAAAGTCTCGAACACATGGGCACAGGGGAAATTTTCCTGAACAGAATACCACTGGCTTTTGCTCTAAGATCAAGAATTGATAAATGGGACCTCATAAAATTGCAAAGCTTCTGTAAGGCAAAGTATACTGTCAATAGGACAAAATGGCAACCAACAGACTGGGAAAAGATCTTTACCAATCCTACATCTGATAGAGGGCTAATATCCAATATATATAAAGAACTCAAGAAGTTAGACTCCAGAGAGCCAAATAACCCTATTAAAAAATGGGGAACAGAGCTAAACAGAAAATTCTCAACTGAGGAAACTCGAATGGCCGAGAAGCATCTAAAGAAATGTTCAACATCCTTAGTCATCAGGGAAATGCAAAACAAAACAACCCTGAGATTCCACCTTATACCAGTCAGAATGGCTAAGATCAAAAACTCAGGTGACAGCAGATGTTGGCAAGGATGTGGAAAAAGAGGAACATTTCTCCATTGTTGGTGGGATTGCAAGTTGGTACAACCACTCTGGAAATCAGTCTGGCGGTTCCTTAGAAAATTGGACATAGTACTACCTGAGGACCCAGCTATACCACTCCTGGGCATATACCCAAAAGATTCTCTAACATATAACAAAGACACATGCTCTGCTATGTTCATAGCAGCCTTATTTATCATAGCCAGAAGCTGGAAAGAACCCAGATGTCCTTCAACAGAGGAATGGATACAGAAAATGTGGTACTAAAGTCTACCCAATGGAATACTACTCAGCTATTAAAAACAATGAATTCATAAAATTCTTAGGCAAATGGATGGAACTAGAACATATCATCCTGAGTGAGGTAACCCAGTCACAAAAGAACACACATGGTATGCACTCACTGATAAGTGGATATTTGCCCAAAAGCTCCGAATACTCAAGATACAATTTACAGACCAAAAGAAGCTCAAGAAGAAGGAAGACCAAGGTGTGGGTGCTTCGGTCCTTCTTAGAAAGGGAAATACAAAATGCTCACAGGAGCAAATATGGAGACAAAGTGCATTTCAGAGACTAAAGCAAAGGCCATCCAGAGACTATCCCAGATACAGTCACCAAACTCTGACACTATTGTGGATGCTAAGAAGTGCTTGCTGAAAGGAGCCTGATATAGCTGTCTCCTGAGAGGCCCTCCCAGAGCCTTACAAATGCAGAGTTGGATGCTCGAACCCAACCATTGCACTGAGTGTGGGGTCCCCAATGGAGGAGTGAGAGAAAGGACTGAAGGAGCTGAAGGGGTTTGTAACTCCATAGGAAGAACAACAATATCAACCAACTAGATCCCCTCAAAGCTTCCAGAGACTAAGCCACCAAACCAAGGAGTGCACATGTCTCCAGCTGCATATGTAGCAGAGGATGGCCTTGTCAGGCATCAGTGGGAGGAGAGGCCCTTGGTCCTTTGAAGACTCGATAGATGCCCCCAGTGTAGGAGAACTGGGGGCAGGGAGGTGGGAGTGGGTGGGTAGGTGTAGGAACACTCTCATAGAAGCAGGGGGAGCGGGGTGGGATAGAGTGTTTCCGGGAGGAAGAGAAACCTGGTAAGTGGATAACACTTGAAATGTAAATAAATTTAAAAAATACAGGAAGGACGAAACAGACAGACAGACAGATAGACAGACAGACATGTTTCAGGTTAAATTGTGGACACCTGCAGAGAAGCCCCTCATGCTTACAAGCTTCCATTTGAACATTCTTCTGGGCACATTGGTAATGCTTCCCGTGCCCTGGGCCGGAGCCTCTGCCAGCCTTTTCCAGCTCTGTGCTCAGTCTTACTCAGGTCTCATTCTGAATGTGCTCTCCTCTCCTTGTCTTCATACTGATTTTTCCTGCTTATTACATATTCCCCTGAAGTCAGTCCATTATTCTAGTTCTTTCTTACAATGAAGCATTCAGTAATTATTTTCCAGTTTTGAAGCCACTTAGGGCTATGCAACATAATATGTGAGTGCCGTGGTTGAATCATACTGATGGTTGTACAGTCCCTGCTAGTGTGGACTGGAGGGAAGAAAGGAGGGAGGAAGAGGAGAAGAAAAGAGAGAGATGCTCAGGCAGTATCCTTAGGACAGAATCACAGATACAGAAGTACTGGGCCAGAGTCCAGACCTCTTTCGAGGCTCTTGACATAGCCTGTAGTCAACTTTCTAGAAATGTGCCAGCTGTGCCTTATTGGCAGCCTTCAGAAATGGTTCCCAGTATTTACTTGAAAAGCTCTGCCACTTTTATTAAGTTGTGTTGTACATACATTGAAACACGCAGATCTTCAATGTATAGTTTGAGTAGGGTTGGAATTTTTAAGCTTTTTTATTTATTTTATTTTATGGTGTGCAGGTGTTTTGCGTACATATATGTCTATTCTGCTTGCATGCTGAGTGGCCATGGCAGCCAGAAGAGGGCATCAGGTGTCCTGAAGCTGGAGTTACAGAGGTTTGTGAGCTGCAGTGCTGGAAATCAAACCCAGGTCCTCTGGAAGAGCAGCCAGTGCTCTTAACTACTGAGACATCTCTCCAGCTCTGTTTTTTGTTTGTTTTGTGTTTGCTTTGAGAATTCCTGTGTTACCTGGACTAGCCTTGAAGCCTTGTGTTCAAGTGACCATTGCCTCAGCTTCTGAGTACTGGGGGTACTGTAGCGGAAGACTGCAGGCATGTATCACCAGGCCAGGCTCTAAATCTTTATATTTTGAAATGATTGCAGGATGGTCACAAAAATTATGCACAGAATCCCCACTGTTACGTTATCTTGTTCTTTCCATGTCTAGATCTGGCTTTTTTTTTTTTAAACTACATGAAAGCAGGTTCTTGGTGCTGCTTTTAGTGCCAGATACTTAAGTATGTGCTTTCTAAAAATACAAATACTCTCTTATGTACCCACAATGTTAAAATGAGAATGTGGCACTGCTGTTAACTAATACCAGACACCTCTTAGGTCCCCAAGTTGGTCCAGTCATGGCCGTTGTAGAAGAAAAAATAATAATGTCTTCCTTGCTCTCTAGTCTAAGGTTACAGTCTAGTGTCCAGCCTCTGCATGTCCTGTAAGATGGATTTCTCTAGTCTTACTTCTTGTTTCCTCTGTGACTTTAGGGTTAAGCGCTGGATCCTACTGATGGCTTTGCTGCCCTGGGATTACAGGCTTCCCTCAGCCTTCCTCTGTCTGTGTCTCTAACTCACTGCTCTGACAAGCACAAGTAACTTTCAATATTTTATTTTTTCATTTTTAAAATTTATTAATTGTAAAAATAATGGATTTCATTACATTCCATACATGTATATATTTTGATTATCTTCAGTATCCTATGATCATGTCCTGCTCTCCTTCCCCCATCCCTTCTTTCTCTGTCTCTAAGCCTGCCAAGACTGCCTTCTACTTTCATGATTGTCTGTTTTGTTTTCTTTACTATTACTGTTTCATGTATACATAGGAGTGTGTTTGTGTGTGTGTGTGTGTGTGTGTGTGTGGCCAAAATCTGTCAGTCATCGATTGCAATTGCATCTGTGTCAGACTTGGAAAACCTTTTCTAATGTCCAGGACCTGGAAAGCCCTCATCCTCACAGCACTCATATGATCTGAAATGTTTTTTTTCGTTTACATCTATGGGCCTCTCAGGTTTTTGTTTTGTTTTGTTTTGGTTTTAAGGTTTATTTTTATTATTTGTATTGCATGGGTGCATGCACCCATGCATACTTGAGAACATGATTATAGTTGTCCATGAGGGCCAGAGGCATTTCGTCCCCTGGAGCTTGGGCTGTGGGAGCCACCCAGTGTGGATGCTGGGAATGGAACCAGATCTTCTCGCGAGCAGTCAGTGTCTGACTGTCCAGCCCTCTCCATCCAGAGCTGGTGTTACCCCCTTTCCAATATAGGATGTTTATTTTGTATGTTTTCTTGCCTGTCAGGATGTTTTGTTGTTATTTCATATAAACATAACTGTCAGTTTGTCTTTATTGAAAAGCCTCTGGGTATTTTTATTGAGAGCACACTAAATTTGTAGATTAACTTAGAAATCTTTATGATTATTGTCTGTGTATGAGGCCACCTTCTGTGTAGTCAAGAGCTTCCCACCTTTCTTAGTTTGTCAGTACGATCCCCTCCCCCCTTTCTGTTGTTGATACCGAATATGTTTTTGTCATTGCTGTTTATTTTCATTGGCTCGTTTGAGACAGCCACACTGTGTAGTCTAAGCTGGCCTGGAACTCATGAAAGTATGAGGCTGCAGGGCTCTCTGGCTACTTCTCCATGGTTCTGGAGACCCTTCCGTCTGTATACGTGAGTCGGCCCCACTGGGCATGTGTAGGTTTCTTACGTTTATGTTTCCCATCTAGCTAGGGGAATTTTCAGGGACTAGTTTTGCGAATATGCTTTTCTGATCCATTATCTGTCTGCCATCCTTTTATGGCTCAGTTGCATATAAAATGGCCCTTTACACTTGCTTGTTTGTATGTACAGATGTGTGAGCTCATTGGGACAGTTCTTGAGCATCAGCTCCCTCCTTCTACTCTGGGAGACAGGTGTGGAACTTGTGCAGCAAACACCTCTGCCCACACTTTAATCTGGGTGTTCTGCTCTTAGGGTCACTACTCTCCCCCACCCAACCCCACTCCCACAGAGTACTAATCTGTAGTGACTGACAGAGCTGTTAGTCCCACCCTCAGAGAAAACCTTCCTCAGCCACCTTTTTCATCTCTACCTTCGCATGACTCCTAAGATGCTATATGAAGGCAGTGTGTGACTCACTACGATGGCATTTCAGAAACCATGCCTTGGCTTATGAGCCACTCTGGCCTAGAGTTTCGTGGTGGAGCAGTGCTCCCAAGCTTAAGTAAGACATGGATCCTTAGGAACACTCAGTAGATGATTTCATTCTTCTTCCTGGTGTAATGTTGCTGAGCTACTATATCCAAGGGTAGCACTTAACGTGGGTACAAACCAAAGCTCCTTGTATGCTGACTGCAGACTCCACAGCATGAATGAGGGCAAGGTCCCCGGATTCACCTTCCTTACAGCTTCCTTCTGGGCCAGCTCAGGTGAAAGTGCCATTTTCTATAGATGTTACTGTTGTTCCTTTTTTTTTTTTCCCTGTCTGGCACTACTTGGTAGCAAAATAAATGTCCAGGTCACTACAGAGATTTCCCCCTTAAACTTAAAAAATGAAAACACAATTAAAAAATGTTTTCATAAAGGAGCTGGATGGAAGGCTTAGTGATGAGGAGCACTAGCCATTCTTGCAGAGGACCCACCCAGGTTCAATACCCAGCACTCTGTCTGTAACTCCAGTTCCAGGGAATCTAATGCCCTCTTCTGGCATGTGGGGGCACTGCCTCAGGATGCATGTGGTATACAGTCATACATACCAGAAAAAAGAAAAAAAAAAAAAAAACTTCATACATTCAAAATAATAAAATAATTTTCAATTAATTACTTTTATTCACTAATTTAGCTAGAGAGAGATGATTCAGCAATTAAGAGCCTCTACTGCTCTTCCAAAAGACTTAAGTTCAGTTTCTAGCACCCATGTTGAGAGGCTCAGAATTAACTCTAGCTCCTGGGAATCAAACACACGCTTCTGGCCTTATGAACATCTCTTTGCATATGACCAGACACATGAATAAAAAATAAACCTTTTTAAAAAAGTATCAAGTACCAAACAACAACATCAAAAACCCTCACCTGGGCTGTGTGTAGCCTTAGGGGATGGGATGGGAAAACAGAAGGTGTGTGTGTGTCCTAGCTGTGGTGCACATCTGCATGCATGTGGAGACCTGCCAGAGAGGCTGCAAGCACAGCCATGAAGGATGACAGAAAGAAATCCTCAGCATGTTAGGAGTTAGGCGCACAGTGGCTATGACTGATGCCAATTTCTCTAGTGACACACAGAGATACCTGTCTGTCCAGGATCTCACAGCTAAGTGTCCTTTCGCTCTAAAGCCCTGCCCCTTTCCCAGAACCATCTTGCCCCTAAACTTTATCAATCTACTAGTGATGCCATTGCCCCTTAAAACAAATCACCACTTTTAAAACACTCATCTTTACAAGTCACACTGAATTAGTAAAAAGAAAAAGTGAACTAGTGCTTGCTTTTGGTGAAAGACATGTCAGAGTCAGGATACCTTGATTGAAGATCTGTACTTACTAGAACTGACTTATAATTGTGTCACTTTATATCGACACTTTATTTTTAAGTAACTGAATTATGCATGTCTCATGCACTGTGTGTGTCTGTTCTCCTTCATTGAGTATGTTATCTTGAGTTTCATCCATGTTGCTGTATATAGTTTTTAATTGCTAAGTAATACTCCCTTATAGGACTGCCAGTATTAATAGATGTGTATTGATTACTTGTTAATTAATATGTTGCCACATGTTATTACATTTGACTCAGCATCTTAGGTGCTAAGGATGAAAAGATGGTAAAAGGTGTCTAGTGATCTCAAAGCCATTGTTACAGATGGTAAACATTTTGATGTTTTCTCCTTGAAGGCTTCATATATACAGTTTACTCTAATGCTGCTGGGGTTTTCTCAAGGTAAGAGGCATTGGCCTTTCTTTTATAGAAAGAATTTTTTATGGAGGGAGGGGGCTAGAGAGATGACTCAATGGTTTAGGGTATTGCTGTACTTGCAGAGGATCCAAATTTGGTTCCCAGCACGTACACTCACACACAATTAAAATTGATTTAAAAAAAACAAAAACGTGCTTCAGGGGTGAGAACTGCTGTATGAGATCTGAGTGTAAAACGACCACTTAACTTGTATGTCCTCATGCATGTTTGTTTTCATG
Source organism: Mus musculus (assembly GCF_000001635.26). Taxonomy (NCBI): domain Eukaryota; kingdom Metazoa; phylum Chordata; class Mammalia; order Rodentia; family Muridae; genus Mus; species Mus musculus. Next base: position 13,352,942 of record NC_000082.6, read on the forward strand.
CTTCATTTCATGGAATGTGACTAGGAATGAATTGTAATGGGGATTGGGATGAAGAGGGTAGCTCCAACTGTCAGGGTTCCTAATTATTTCAGCAGCTGCTCCAACATCACTGACCATAATGTAATAGTAACAAGCCATCCAGTCTCCTGGGATTTGGTCCACTTTACTCTCTTGTCATCTTCTACATATTTACTAAGGTTTCAAAGCTGTGTCATTTCATTGTCTTCTCTAGGACTGTGACTGTCGTCTGAGAACTCATAGTACTAGCTAGAAGAGAATCCAAGGAGAGCTCTTAGTTATGAATCTTTCATAACCAGTTGTCTGTTTATGTAACTGTAAAGCTTAGAAACAGGGAAAGTATTCAAACGGCTTCTTTGAGCTACTATGGGTGCTCTATCATCTCTTGATTGAGTACACCATCATTTTAAGCAAGCTATAGCATGCTGTGAGACACTCGCGTGGAGTTGTTCTGCCATGGAGCAGTTAGGCCTGAGGATGAGTCGTGGGGTCCTAGGCCATGCGCTAGTCTTCACTGTTCCACCATCCGAATGGAGGGCTTTCATTGTTATCGTTTCTATTTTTGTTTTTAAAATAAACTCACTCTATACTTCAGGCTGCCTTGAAACTAACCACTATCCTCTTGTTTCAGTTTCCACTTGCTGGGATTTTACATTTATTGACAAAAATGTATTGTTTAAATGATAAGGATGAAGACTTTTAAAAATCTTATTTCAATGATAATGCATTTAATTTTAATTTCCTCCCTGAAAAAGAATTCAAACTCACCAGTGCAAATTACCCTATTTATTTAGTCATGGTTTCCTTTTTAGAATAGTATTTATAATGTTAAAAAGGAAAGAAATAAGGACCCAAAATAAGACTTATAGAAGCATGGTGCCCTTAGAAAAAAACCTGAATGTTTCTTCTGTGAATATGCCCACAGTGTGCAGTAAGCCGCCAAGTCCACTTCTCTCCAGAGAGCAGTAGCTGAGGATCTGTGACAAACCAACACACTGTGGGGGTTGCAAGAAAGGCCACGCTCTCTCCATTTCCAAGTCAGAGTGGCAACAGTGTCCTCAACCCCAGTAGCCTCTTGGCATTGTAACTTTTAAAGAATTTGCATCAGTGGAACATGCCCTGGACTTTCTAGCTATGACGTCATCCCAGCAGGAATCTTCCCATCAGGACTTTTGTGAGCCTCCCTTAGCTCTGCCAGGTTTTTGTGTGGATCCCTTGAGCCATGTTTGTTTATATTTGATCCCTGAAGCCTTTCTTGAAACACTGCTACTCTAAACCACACAGTTTTTCTCACGCGTATTAAATATCTTTGTTTAGTGCTGGAGAAACTGGCTTGATTTCTGGCAGCCTCTGTAAGGGTTAAAGAGCTCTTTTGAGTATGCATGCACACAAACACTGGCAAAGCAAATCTATCTTAAATAGAAGTGACTTTAATCACATATCATTTGAAGTTAAATGTTGTTCCTGACAAAGAGCCAAATGACAATAAAGGTGTGCAGTACATGTGGTGGAAAGAAGAGCAGACCTCCTGCAAAGCAGCTCCTGTGACGCCTTGGGCTTCTCCTGCTAAAGCAATGCAAGGTTCTCTCTCCTCTCTGTTCAGCCTGAAGACCAAGGTCACAGCAAGGCAGCTGCCCTAGGACACTGAGTGTGATGGGTCAGAATGAGACATCATCCGTGCAGGGCAGAGCTACACAGCTCGACTGTGGCCAGCAGTGGGTTGTAGAGACTCTGGAGGCAGATCTTACCCTGGGGAAAAGAGAGTTATGAGAGCAGCGAAGAAAATAAACATTGACCTTAGGCATTGTTCTGGAAACTGGAAGCGTTGGGGCAAATCTGTGTTCTTTGCTATGTATAGATAAATACAGATTTTATATATGTACACAGAACCACACACACAAATAGAATGTATTTGTTATCTCTTCATATGTAGAGATGTAAACGTGTGTGTATGTGTTAAATGTAAACGTCTGCTCATGCGGCACATCCTAGCTCTGTGCTCAGAAGGCCACACCTCACATCAGACCCTAGATCCTGAATGGGGCAGGGCTACGAGGTGGACTCGAAACGTCTTGTCAGAGGATAATGCCAAACTAGGAGTCCTGGCCTCTGATAGAGATAGTCCTATCATCAAATAAATGACAGTAATAGATACAACCCCATTGAACAAAACAGGAAGCCTTGAGAGCATGCTGTAACTGGTAATATATACCAGCTATTCATTTCCTTAGAGTTGAGTATACCTCTAATATGGATGGCCCACAATTTATAATTCTGCTTATGAGTTTTCAACTTTCAGGGGCATAAAAGCAGTACATGTAGTATAGAAACCATGCTTTGGATTCTGATCTTTTCCTGAACTGACAATATGTAGTCTAGTTCTCTTGTGCAGAGTTAGGCAGTAGCCAACAACCACCTCTTCCAGTCAGCCCCAGGATTACCAGGAGCCATCAGATATGCTGGAGTGCTGTGCTACTGTGATACTTTGTATGTTGGGGTATTGATTAATGAACTTTGGACTTAACAGTACTTTTTATTTAAAATTAATTTATCAGGACATAAATTGGGGGACATCTGTAACTACAGACAGGATGATAGTCTTCCTACCAACTGTGTCACCCAGTCTCATCACAAGGATGTGGTCCTCAAACCCAAACTACAGATGGGACCTAGCTTTGGATCCCTTTTGCTATTTGGACAGTTTGGAACTTGGATGGAGTTTGTGGATTGCTAGTAGCAGCTTATCAGCCTCAGTCGCTCAATACTGACTTTTTTTTTTTTTTTGTATAGAATAGAGTTTATTTGGGGGCATGGGGAGGGGAATTGAGAGGGTGGGAGAGAGAGAGAGAGAGAGAGAGAGAGAGAGAGAGAGAGAGAGAGAGAGAGAGATCGAGGAAGCAGAGAAGTAGAGGCCAGCCATGAGCATGTGGAGAGAGGGGTGGTGGGAATGGAGGGGGGGAAGGGTGAGAGGACAGAGCAGGAACAAGAAGGCTATGGCTCTGTAAAAAGGTAGCCTTATGTGTAAGAACATGCTCAACAATGCTCTTGAAGAGATAGTATCAGAAATTCTCACAGAAAGTTTGGGGAAAATGCTTTGTGAATTTGAAACTATTTCAAATTCTTTGAAAAACAGCAAAAACATTTTTTAGGTATCTCCATTACTAGAGAAATTATTTCTTTTCAAAATGACAAAGCTGAGGCTTTGCTATAAGCCTGCAGCAGATGGTGCTTCGTTGATGGGAGGCTGACACTTTCATGGAGAGATAACGTGTCGGCAGAGTTTCCTTCACAAAGACGTCGACGACACAGAGTTTCAAGTTTTAAAGTGATGAGTGTAAAATATGTGTGTGTGTTTGAACCTATAAACTGAAAACATTGAGCAGCACCCTAGAAAAGTGCATGCTCCCTGTTGTTTTTACTGTTCCTTTTGCAAAGCACTGTAAGATGGAAGCACTAGAGCCAAGTTTGTTTTATAAGAATCCTGGCCTCACTTATGAGATATGCTATCTCTCAGTTTTCCCATCTGTAAATTGAGTTGATAATACTGATTTTGCAAGTCTATCAACAGGATAACTGATTGATTGATAGATAAATAGATAAAGTGTTACTGCTTCATAAAAAGTTAAAATACTTTTATAAATTAGTGCCTTGTGGTTACTCCCCAAAGAGCAGGGATGTGATAAACTCATGACTTGTGCTGCTACATGTCTCTAGCCAAAACTTAGAACTCGGGCCTAGTGTAGAGAAACTAGGCAGTGCAGTGCAATACGAAGACCTTCCTCTGTGGAGAACAGCAACTTTGCTTCAGTTCTAAGCCTTTGTGATCCTGGTCTTCGTTCTTCAATGTCTGTAATGTTCAAATCACCATGAAGCTCAGCAGGACTGCTGGGATACCGTGTAATATGTGCAAAAAAGTTGATGAAGTACCCAGTAAAGAGCAGTCACTCCTTGTGACTCTTGGAAGGACAGGAATGCTGTATCGGGAAACTAGGTCCAGAGACAGGGGACAGTAGCAGAGGTTTGCTTGAGGGCAGTGTGATAGACACTTCCATGTGCTCTTAGACTTAGACTATGCTGGAAGACTTCTGTTGCTTCAAAAGGAGCCTCCGTTGACAAGAAACATGTCATATGTTGTAAAATCCCATTCTCCAGAGATGTGGGAGAAGGGCAGATAGCAATCTCAGTAGGATAGTGTGGGTTGACTGCCTTGAAACCAGAGGCAAAAGATTTTCAGGATGTTTGATCCAAACCCCTCTGTGCTAGGAGGGGAAATACTGCTTCACCTGTGTGCAGGATGTAACCCTTTCTTCAGTCCACCGAGGCCATGCTGTGTATGACTAATATCACCTCATTTTCTCTTCAGAAGAAATATCCATCCTTTAGAGGCTTTTTTCTTCATCATCCATCAGTCGTGCCTGGTCACTGGTCAGGAACAGTGTTGTCAGCTATTTTCTCCTGTATTTTTTTTTTTCAGCTTAGTCTTGTCCCTTGGCTGTGTACAAGTAAAATTACTCATTCGACAAGACTCCTCATCGAGCACGGCTCTTGTGCCACTACCATTTGTTGATGGGCATATGGGAGCTCTATGCAAAGGCACATGGTTTGAACTCTAAAAATTATTGTGTCTGCTGGTGTGTGTTTGGTGTATGTGGAAACAAACTTGTTTCCACGTTGCCTGGAATTTCCATCCATAAACATTTCCTTCCAGAGTGCCCCTTGCATGTGTGAGTAGCCACCTGTACCTTGCAGAAAAGGCACGCGTGTTGTGAAATGAAACTCCAGCCCATCGCTGATTAAATCTTTTAGGAACATCTCTTAGTGGTGTTGCTTTGTACTTGGGAGAACAATTCTCCTTTAAAAAAGAATCCTAGTGATGCTAGCTCTCTCAGCCGACTAGTGGCACAAAGGCAAACTGCTGCTCCATGGGCTCTGAATAGCCAAGGAAGCAGCCGGATTTGCAGCACATTCCTGGCTATAAAGCTCTGCCAGGGATAGCCCTATGTAGCAAGAGGCTCCCACAGAGGAACGTGGGAGGGAAGGGATGCTTTCCACCCACATGTGCTGGTAGCATGTTTATTCAGTGAGGTGCCTCTGCAGAGATAAAACTGCTTCCTTTGGATGTCCTCTTCTGTCATTTGTTTAGCTGGAGAACTTCATGAGTAATGCATGGGCTCGTCTGGCCAGTGTGAAGTATTTCACAGCCCAGGGCTTTGCTTACAGAGAGCACAGCAGAGACGGCAGCCAGCCGTTCATCTTCCTGTTATCAGCAAAGGTTTCTCTTTAATAGCTAGAGATTTTATTTTTAACTGCTTGACTCAGTGCTCGTCAGATGATTGGGAGCATCTAGCTGCAGATTGAAGCAGCCAGCGCGGGGGAGGCTGGAATGGCAAAGGGAAGGGGGATGGCTGGGAAAGGGGGTGGGATCTTAAGAGTCGTGCCTCGCAGCCTCTGCCTTCCTCTAGTGTGGAAGAGTTAAAGGCTCCCACCCGAAGGAGTGTGTCTGCAGGTCAAGCTGGGAACTCCAAGCGAATGGCTGCCTTATGTCACTTAGAGACTTAATTGCTCTGTGACCAGTGTGCTGTGAGGAGGGAGCAGGACCAGAGTGTTCTGTGCTCTCTACTGTCCTGCGAATCAAGCTTATCTCCTGCTGGATGCTGCCTGTCTCCAGAAGTCTTCACCATGATCGATAGCTCCAAGAAGCAGCCACAAGGCTTCCCAGAAATTTTAACTGCTGAGGATTTTGAACCTTTCAAAGAAAAGGAATGCCTTGAGGGAAGCAACCAGAAAAGTCTCAAGGAAGGTCAGTCTGTCTCTGGACAGGGCAGGATGGCTACATTCCTGTTCCTGTCACCTTGCTGGCTGGCATGTCTGTCTACCACTGTATGTCTGTGTGTCTCTCTGTTTGCTGTTGCCCTTACTCCTGAGTTCTCTATGGTGAATGTTTAATCCTGCTTGCAGAGAGACAGAGTTGACAGGACATGAACAGTTGGCAATAATTGCTACTGATAATGACAGTTAGGAAGCCAGTCCTGGCTTCAGTTTAATTTGTCCAGATTTGTTTGTGTATTTTTCCCAGTTTGGGGATTCTCCTCCAAACCCTGTGGGTTTTGGAGAGGCTATTCCATTTTTATTATTAACCAGAACACTGCTTTATTTGTGTTTACAGCCACATAATTCCAGGAAAAATAATTTTCCCGATTAATATGTTGGACGTTTGTTGTTTGTCTCCTTGAGTCCTGAAATGATGACTCAGCTGTGTGTGCATTATCTGCATATTGATTTAAAAGCATGTTGCATAGTTTGATTTAAAAAAAAAAAAAAAGCAAGCAAATAAGCTTGTGAATGCTTACTGGTGGTTAGAATTGTCGGCAAGCACTGCACTAATTAAGAAAATGGCCAGAGATCTGGGAATTCCTGTTCCTGTTTGCGCAGCATGCTTCTGTTACAGCGGAGAGCAAGGGCTGTGGGTGAGGAAGCCCGAATCTGAACAGATTGAGACCTGAGTGTTATTGATCCCCGTGCCCACCCAGTCCTCTCGGGGAGGCTTCCTTCCTCACTCCCTCAGCTCTGTCTGCAGACCCTTCCTGGCCTGCTCAGCTCCGGTTCCTCCTGCAGACAGATCGCCTGTAAGGAACCCTGTTGCCCTGAGTAGCGAGTGCTTCCATCCTTTTCTCTCAGATACTAAGAGTGCAAATGATGAGGGCGTGCTGTAGCTTGCAAAAGATGAAAATAAATCATTCTTTGACTTCCCGGAGTCAAACTGCTTTTGAGAATGGTCAGGAAACACCTAGGTCACAACAGATAACACAGAGTGAAATGTAAGTTACTGCTGCCAAGAACTGAACAATGGGCATGCTCTGCCTCTACACAGTGTGTGTTACTGCAGATTGCTGGAACAGTCAGTGCCAGGGGAGTTTTTAGGACACACGGAGACTCGTTACAGGGGTCAGGTGGGCTTAAAGTTTTTAAATCATTCATTGATAAAACAGTTTAAGAATTCCTTTTGCATCGGTTAAGCTGTTTAAATGTCAGTTCCTCTTAATGCCATATATTTAAAACAGGTTTGTATGCTTGTGAAATCAGGCAAGTTAAATAGAATAGGAGAAATAAAAAGATAACAAAACAGCAGAATGTGATTTAAAGGACTTAGGAAGCAAGGATCAAAAGTATGAACATAAGGAGTAGAGAGGTGTGAAGCATGTGCCTAGCACGTAAGAGTCCCAGGTTTGATTCCCAACACCGTGCATGCATACATCATACATACATACATACATCCTGCAGACATGTGTCCATGGTAGAAGAATCATGAGCTGATTGATCACATAATTAGAATCTCCCTGGCAATCCTGAGGGTTATACAGTGCAGTAAACAGTGTAGTATTGAAAGAGCAAAGAGAGGCTGTGAGTGACAGGTCTTTAGGCTCAAGCCCAGGTACAGCATGACTTTTGTGGCCCTGGATGGACCTAGTGTTTACTGCTCTGCACTTTGGTTTCCTTGTCTGTACAATGAGAAGGAATAGTTCCCATGTCCTTCTATTTACATGGGAGGCTGGGTGCAGTATCAGTTTCACATTCACCCTCTCACTCACTTGAAAGCCCTTTGTTACTGCCTGCTTCTATGCAAAAGTTAAAGTTTAAGAGCCAACATATATTTTTCTTATAAAGAAGTGGCCTGCATATTCACAAATGCAAATTCATAAAGAGGTCATGTTTTAAGACACCCCACAGAAATGACTGATAATGAAATCCACATCTCACCAGAATCGAATGGAACTGAGCTTGACATGTTTAACATATTTAACATATTATGTATTTTTACTCATTTGCAGTAATAGGGGATGAGAGTAAAATGATATAACCACATATCAAGTCAAAGTCTCCGCCTCAGATCTGGATTTAATCAGAACAGAAAATAACTTTTTAGGAAAAATCCCTTATTTGAGTTGTATGAAAATAAATTGTTCCTATGAAGAACTGAACCCTAAAATTCAGTGTACCCCAGTACCAAATGCAGATACATAATGTGAGAGAGGCGTGTGGCTGACTGACCTGGGCCTGCACTGCCTGAGCAGTGTCTTCTTGCCAGCAGCTGTGTTGCTTCATGAGAAAGACAGTTGCTCAAATGTCTTAGATTGACTTGTTGTTGAAAATGCCTTCACGTCTACGTAGATCCTGCGCTGTTTTGGTAAGAGAGATGAATATATAAATGACTATTAGTAATGCCTAGTTTATCCTTGTGTATTAAGAGGTACTTATTAAAGGTATTTATTATATTTCATATCAATTCTGTTGGATTTTTTCTACTCAGTGTTAAGAAAGATGGATTTTTTTTGGAGACCACCCTATAGAATTTTTTAAACATTTGAATCATAAAATCATAAATTTCTAGGCAATGAATTGTTCATCTGATTCTAGTCACATAGACAGCAGGCTGGCCCCTCTGGTGTTGCTAACTTTTGTCTGCTTTAAGGGCTGGAGTTTCTCTGCCTCAAGTGACAACTCTCTTGCCTGCTTATATTGAAGTCTTTGCCAACCCCAATAATTGCTGACAGTGTCGTTGGCTAAAATTAGTATAAGGCTACTTCGGGTGGGGTTCAGATTTTGCAAGCAAATAATCACAGGATTTAAGGGGTTTTGTTTGTTTGTTTGTTTGTTTGTTTGTTTGTTTGTATGGAGAAAGCAAAATGGTCAGTGGGTAAAAGTGCTTGCCACTGAGCCTGACCATATGAGCTCAGTCCCTGGGATGCACATGGTAGCAGCAGAGAACTGACTCCCAAAATCTGGTTTCTGGCCTCTATACTCATGCCATAACCACACACACACACACACACACACACACACACACACACACCACACACCATGCATACACACACACACACCATACACACCATGCATACACACACACACACCACACACACCATGCATACACACACACACACACCACACATACCATGCATACACACACACACCACACACACCATGCATACACACACCATGCATACACACACACAAACATAACTTTACATAATTTTTGTAGAACATCAAGGAAATTTAGTAATATGTCAAAGGTAAAGCTGTCCCTCTGTCTCATCCAGGGTCTTACACATGCGTGATAAGGGTTTCACCAGTGTGCCACTCCTCAACCCAAGGAAAATGGTCTCTACTAGTGGTTGCTCTGCATAGCAGGAAATGGACTGAACAGCAGAAGTTAACACCACACTCAGCTAAGGCTTACCGTTATGAAGACGTTGGTAACTCCTAGGCAGTGTGTGTAGCTAGAGAATCTGACTTCTCTCTGCCCTAGATGAGAAGCAGCAGTTGTCACGAATTCCCTGAACAAAGTCAAATAAAGCATTCCTTATACCAGCTCCTGTTGTGGAAGCAATGCTGGGGGCTCTCTCCCCCTGCCTTACATACAAGGGGTTTGGCTGTTTTCTAAATAGTTAATTTCAGCACACGTGAGCTTAAATTTAACTTACAGATCTTCAGCATGTTCATATAAATTTCCAGGAGTAATCAATAAGTTGGGGTCCTTTAATTCAGATAAGTCTTTTAATGAGCCATCTTTGAAACGAACAGATCATAGCTCCAGTGCTACTAGCTAGTTATAGACCATATTTATCAAAAAACAAACTGGTAGTACTTCTAGTAAAAAGGGGACAGTAAAATTTGAGAACTTTTTGCTATTGAAAATTAAGTATGAGAGAAAGAAAACTGGATTGTGTATTTGGCTGGTTTGTGTACTTTATCTGAAGTGCCTCTCGAGTCTCTGCATCTCACACTGGGTGGGTCCAGCCCAGTAGACAGCACATCCTACAGTAGCTGTCGTCTGATGGAGACTGGGAAGCTGGACCTCTCTTACTGAACTCAGCTTTGGTATTGAAGTGAGAAGGAATTTAAGATCTGAGGGAACAACTGGGTGAGGTGTGAGTCTGTGGTCCTTTGCCAAAGGAGCAGGAGACGCCATGCTAGAACAAGCCTATCATAGAAATGTTTAAGGAAAGAAAGAATATTTGTCTGAGATATTCTAGGAAATCCAACCCAGAGATAGACAATAAGCAGAGAATAAGAAGAAGAAAAAAAGAAGAAGAAAGCAACAACAACTTGGACAAAGCACAGCTTTTACGAGACAGAAATGAACTCTTAAAAAGTTATGCCTGTGTTTATCTATCACCAAGTTCAGTGGCTCCTACTTGTAGTTCTAGCTGAGGTTTCAAGGAAACCTGGACAGCTTCCGTCTCAAAAAAAAAATTTTTTTCAAAAACCCATCATGGAGCACAGTTGTCTAGTCACAGAGACGTTTGCCTGGGCAGCGTGCCTTGGTCTCCTGTTCTTCAGTTTTCCAGGCCAAAGTCTCTTCACAAATAGTTCCTGTGCCCTTTCCTAAAGAAAGTCATCCACTCCAGGCATGGTGCCCATACCTACAATCCTAGCACTCAGGCAGCTGGGGCAGGAGGGTCCACACCACGCCTCAACACAGTGAGGCTTTGTCTCAAAAAAAAAAAAAAAAAAAAAGTCACTCACTTTAATAGCTGAACGCATCCCCCTCTCCCTCTGTCAGTCACACTCAGACCACTGCTGAGCACCTGCGCTGCCAGTGCAGTTACGCCACTGTGGTTCCTGGAGCCAAGAATCTAATCTTTTCTTTTCTTTCCTTTCCTTTCCTTTCCTTTCCTTTCCTTTCCTTTCCTTTCCTTTCCTTTCCTTCTCTTCTCTTTTCTTTTCTTTTCTTTTCCTTTCTTTTCTTTGTTTTCTGCTTACATTCTTCTAATTGAAAGTACCATATGTGTGAATTACCACTAAATTAATGTTTAATAAAGTAAATTTGAAAAGATATGGTTTCATATTCAATTGACAACACATGAGGAAAAATCTCTCTCAGACAGGACTCAGTATTTTAAAAATGGATCTATACTATTGGGATGAAATTATACAGTTTAGTTTTTATTGAAACTCATTTTATTTAGCAAAAAGGGAAGTGTCTTCCACATAGGACTCTGGTAGATGTTGCATTCTAAGATAGATAGAAAGATAGGTAGGTAGGTAGGTAGGTAGGTAGGTAGGTAGGTAGGTAGATAGATAGATAGATAGATAGATAGATAGATAGATAGATAGATGTTGCATTCTAAGATAGATAGATAGATTAGATATATAGATATATATCCTAAAAATTGGCAAACTAAGATGATAATATAAAAGTCCAAACACATGTAAACACACACACACTTGTGCACACCAGAAGAAAATTACATGTGCTTTGGTCCACATAAGCCAGCAGCTGAGCCTAGGGATCCAGCCTCTCTTGAGATGCATGCATAGTCATCCAGCCCAGCTGTCCCTGGGCATCGTCTTTCTCACACCACACATCTTCCTCCAGGCTTCCCTATCTCAGTACACATCACCTCTATTCAACCAGTGGCTCGCACAGAGACAGTGATCCTGGATTCCTTCTCTGACCCCATCTGTCACCAAGTCTGTCAGTCCACCCTCAGAAATGCATTCTTCCCCCACAGGACTGCAGCACCATGGCCCAGCCTTCAGAAGAATCTGCTAAGGTAGAGGCAGATGCGAAGCTGACCTCCCTTCCCTCCCAACCTCCTGCACCCCTGACAGTATCAAGAACCACCATGGTGGTGCACAGACTTGATTAGCCATGCACACTGGATAAACCTAATCCCCTGGTGTTGAGGGCCTGCCTTGCCTTCAGGGCTTCTCTCAGAAAGCCTGTGTTGGCTCCTGGTCTAAGCCACCACAGCACAGCTTCCCTTTGCTACCCCCACCCCGCTCCCCACCCCCCAGTTTCATCCCAGATGCCAGACAATGCTGAAAGGACCTGTGTGTCAGCAATGTTCCTATTTTAAAAACTACCCCTTCTAGACTCCAGAGTCTCAGAGGGAAGAGACTGTATGTGTTCCCTATATTTCAAAGCCAGGACCTGAACAGCTACTCCCTCAATTTAAGGCTGTTTGAAAGTAGGTACCATCTCTGAGGTGAGTCAGCAAGGAGGTGTGCTTGGACTTCTGGGGTTGCCCTGACCCCTCATCTGGGAAAAGAAAAGCACAGCAGAATCACCCCTTTGTGATTGACTGTGGATCATGTAAACGTCCACATGTGGAACTGGAGATGGAAAGTGTAGCTGTGTTTTATATGCCATCCCACCATGGTAACATGACAGGTTAGTCTAACATCAGTCTCACTAAAAAGCTTTAAGAAAATTTAGATGTGGTCAAAGCTTTTGGGTTCCAGTCGCTCCCTAACAGTGACTTTTCAAGGATGCTTCTTTTTAGCAGGAGCACTGAGTGATTAAGAGGGGTCAGCTTAGAGTTTGTATCACACTGGATGGCGTCAGTGACAACCTTCTTTGCACGTACCTCTGCAGGCTAGAAGCCTGAGGCTGAGCTGCTGCTGAGGGCTCTCTTCTTGTCATACAGCTTTGCCATGAGGTTACACAGCCTTTCCCTCAAAACACAGGGAGAGGAGCAGCAAGCAAGCCTTCTGCCCACTCAGTATTACCTTCTAAAGGTCCTATCTCTAGAAAGTCACTGCCTATGACACAATGAATTCTTATTAGACTTCCTGTACATAGCATGATTAGCAGCTTTGTTGATGCAGGTTAGTGCTATAGCAAAAGCTGAACACTAGTATTTTAGTAAATATTTATGAGCTAAAATTTTTTTAAGGAAAACTACCACAGCAATTTCTTGCTTAATTCTAGTTTCTTAAGTTCTGGTTTCTTGCTAGTTTACAGACAATAATGTGTAAGTACTTAATTTCTCTGAAAAGATGGATTTTGGTACCCACCTCATGGTGCTGCTGGGAATGCTGGGAAGAGAGACAGGTGTTGACAGGGAAGCTCCCAGCGGAGCCTACTGAGCAGAAGTCCTCCCTGGCTACAGTACAGCACTGGGATCTTGGAGCAGCACCACTGGCTTCTAGCTGCTGAAACAAGAGAATACAGGCAGGCAGTTTCCTACCTGTTTACCATTTCTGGGTGATGAACCTTCCTGTTAATTGATATAAATTCATTTCATATCTAGATATTTATCGTAAGTATTTATGGTAAGTTCCAGCATCCTTGTTCAATGGCTCAAATTGTACATTTTCTTACTTATTTTAGTGGAAAGAGCACAGCCAGTCAGTTGTCCATCATATAATCTAAACACCAATCAGCAATCTTTCTCTTTGTGCATGCAATGCTGTTGTAATCCCAGAAATATGGTACTGTTGTGTAAAGGACAGCTGGGTGACCCTTCAGGCCACTTACAGCTGCTCAGTGTGTCACCTAGATCAGTGTGAGTAGCTACAGTGCTGCTAGCATAATACAAATTGTAACAGTGTTCACATGTCTTTATGCTTTGATGTACACTGCACATATATGAACATGGATAGATAAATGAGTCTACATATAAAAATGTATGCATTTACACGTTTATATGAGTCAGAGGGCTCTCTGCCAGCTCTGTGCTATCCTTCTAACAAGGACACTAACCCTATAAATGAAGGCCTCAGCTCACCACATTCCTGATCCCACCAAATGAGAAAAGCTGGGCAGGCAGGGAGCCTGGACCAGGCTACTTCCTTAGAGCAGCTGGCACTGGTTGCTCTGGGGTAGTGAATAGAACTGTTTTCCTGTGTAGTTTCTGGTTGGTTCCTGTTCAGAGCACTCACCTTAGATGTTTATGCTAAAATAAATTACAGAATTGTTTAGACAACTGCATACTGTGTCATTGCAGAAAGATTAAGAAGTGAATGAAGGTTTAACTAGAGCCTGCCATAAGAGACCTCCACTCTTCTTCTGCTTTAGCAAAGGAATGATGGGTTTTCATTACACCCAAAGCAGGAAAAATAAGCATTGTGTTCCCTTGGAACCATAGAGATAAGAAATCTTCACATAAAGAGCCTCATGATTCTTCCAGTCAAAAACTGGGAGAAAAAAAAATCAAACCTTGTTCTTTCTGATCTCTCTTGCATCAGGCAAGTACATGGACATGTCTGCTTCTTCAGAGCTTGTTAGAGCCCTGGGCCTGCAGAGGTGCCGCTGTGGGCTTTTTCTCTGTTGCTATTTCACCAACTGAGACAATGGGTCTGTCTTTCTGGAATTCTGCTACAGCTAGTGTGATCTCATCTCTGCCCTTCCATCCCAACTGAATATCAGTCACATTGTCATACCAGGACGAGCAGACGTTCCTTGCAACTTCTGCAAAAAGGGGTAAGGAATCTGTGTGAAGGTATGCTCAGTTTAAAGAAACATGCCCCATTTTTAGCTGTCTGTTTCCATGGCAACATAAGCAGCAGCCAAACAGAGTTCTCAAAGCTCCTGTAAATTTCCAGGGCTGAGTAGTGAAAACATTGTCTTCCTGCCCCGATTCTGCAGATCAGTGCAGGGAACCAGTGCACCTGGAGTGCATTTCAGCTTGGTTGTAGTGGGTGTCTCCCTCAGCCTGTGTGCCTGTAAGAATGCAGCAGAGGGCATCCACTGGCATTCTGAAGAGGAAGGCATTCCTTCCAGCTCCACCCATAGGCAGCTTTCTTTGGAAACTTATCTGCACAGCATTTTGGTTAATCTGGTGTTGCTCCTGTTTTAGTCAGAAAAGAGTCCTAAAATCCCTGATGCAGATACTGTTTGTTCCTGCTCATGGCTGAGCCTTGAGTCAAGGGGTGCCCTATACAGTTGCCTTTATTCCAGACAGGAAGTAAAGTGTAAGTATGCTGAGTCAGTGCAAACAGCACGGCTTGCAGGGCACGCTGCTACTGTTTGGTTTGGTTGGGTTGGTTGGGTGGGTGGGTGGGGTGGTTGGTTGGTTGGTTTGCTTTGCTTTGTTTTGGAGGGTTGTGCTTTCTTTTTTTTGTTTTGTTTTGTTTTGTTTTCATCTCTGCCTTACTTTTTAAAAATTTACTGAAGAACCTTACTTTACTATGAGCAAACTAGACCCTGAAAATACAGCTAAAGCCATGTGACCTTTGACGGCTCCTTTAGCGTCTGAGGATTTGTAGGTTCACATGGATTTCACATTCAGTGTAAGTAGGAATAAGAAAGAGATGGATCCACCATGCATCTGTGGGCCTCACACCCTGGCTTGTAGCCTGTCCTTTTTAGTCTCCTTTTTCATTCACAGCAGCATAACTACATTTCTGTCTATTCTACCAATATTAGTTCAAACGTTAAACACCAAGGCTGACGAGAAGGATGGCTCCCTGAGTAATGGGCCCACAAGATGGGGGTCAGTCACGTCCACTAGTGCTCTGACTGTGCCCCACACAGTAAACTAATAAAATGCAAGAAAATGATTAATTTTGGGGGAAAAAAAACAGCCTCCAAGATTCACACAATAAGATGAAACACTTTGCCCCAGGATAATTACTGACCCATAGAAAATCTTTCTGATAATTTGTTCTTAAATGTTTCTTAGGAAACTGAAGCAAATTGTATATTTTAACTACCCATGTGAACTGAAAAAAAAACAAAAACAAAAACGCTGGTTTTTAAGTAAGCATTGTAGCAGATGCTAGAAACATTCAGAAAAGGTGTGCTTCTGGGGAATGCACAGAAGTCTATGTGGCAGAAAATAGAAAACACAACTATTAATTACCGATCGCCCCATTAATGGTTAATGAAATTGTGTTGGTGGGGAGGAGACAAACCAGGAGTGGGTGGGAAATTGGAGATTTGAATCCAGAGAAATTAGTTTCTTAGCATATTTTGTGTTACTCTCTATTATATATAAAAAAAAAAATGTGTTAGAGTGAAATTCACTTAACATTAAGTTGACCATTTTAAAGGAAGCAATTCAGTAGTATTGTATACACTTACAATGTTACACATTGATTACCACAGTGTAGGCTCAAAGGAATGTCTTAACCAAAGAGCAGCAGCAGCAGCTGCTCCCATGTCTTCCCCGTGGTTCCTGGCAGCCAGCAGTACACCTGTTCTGGATATTTCTTTTTTTTGTTTGTTTTGTTTTGTTTTTTGTTGTTGTTGTTGTTTTGTTTTGTTTTTTTGTTTTGTTTTGTTTTAAAGACAGGGTTTCTCTGTGTAGCCCTGGCTGTCCTGGAACTCACTCTGTAGACCAGGCTGGCCTCAAACTCAAAAATCTGCCTGCCTCTGCTCCTAAGTGCTGGGATTAAAGGCAGGTGTCATCACTGCCTGGCAAAAATGTGTAGCCCAGGCTGACCTCGAACTCGTGATCCTCCTGCCTCTGCCTCCTTCAGCAAATCCTACCAGCGTGCGCCACCACTACCGGTGGATATTTCTTATAAGTAAAATAATATGTCACACTTTCTGTCTGGCTTCTTTCATATAATGTGTTTTCCAGGCTCGTCCGCAGTTAGAGATGGGAGAAGGGAAGCAGGGAGAGGAAGAGAGCACAGGTCCCCGCAGAGTCCAGAAGAGAGTGTCAGAGCCCCAGGCTACCATGAGCATGGATGCGAGGAGCTAAACTGGGGTCTTCTGCAAGAGCAGCAGCTGCTCATAACGGCTGAGTTCTCTCTCCCTCACCCACACTTGGTCTATATCAATACATAATTCCTTTCTGTAGCTGAATAGTAAGTACTCCATGTTCAGTATAGACTGCAGATTCCTGTAACACTTAAGCTGTCGTGGGTATAGTTGCTGTGAACATGTGTGCACACATTGTGTCTGCATACCTGAGCTCTTTGCATTTCAGTTAAGAATAGAATTGCAAGTATGGTTTTTGTTGTTCTTTTGTTTTGATTTTAACAAAGGTACCATATACAGAACTTTTGAAAGACCCCAAGTATTCTGATTTTGTGTCCTATGGTCTTTTTGGTGATAAAAATGGCATAGTTCAGGGCCAGTGAGTGACTTGCCAACCTTATAAGCTGCTGCCTTATTATCTGCCAGTGTTTCAAGTTTTCCAGTTGTGCTGTTAAGTATTCCATGCGTCCTCCACTGACCTCCCACCTAGCCATCATCCTCACTTTCAACACTGCACCTTTCTTTCTACTTCTCAGAGAAAATATAAACCATCACTTCAGAACTCCCTGGCTGTGTCCGACCAAAGCTCTGAGCCCCCTGAGGAGAGAGTGCTCCCCTCACAAAGCTCTCTTTGGGTGTCAGCCCAGCCCACAGCCTCCAGGACACATTCCTGCCTGCTTCTTGCTGCTTCTCCTCTTGCAGCCTAACTTCCACAAAGCTGCTCCTGTGTGTGTGGAAGCAGCAGCACTCTGGCTCCTCTGACAACCATGCTCTCCTTTCTGAATCTGACCTCCAAGAACACATTTAATTGTTGGTTTTCTTGATAGCTGATCCCTGAACTCATTTGCTTTCTGTCTGTATCTCTGCCTTAGCAAATGCCTGTGGCTTCAAATGATACATTGTTCCTAGTTTCTGAGACCTGGACCTGCAAGGCTAATTGTCATCTGGCATTTCTGCTTCCATATCAAATATGAGCTTCCTAAGGTCCAGACTGAGCAACTTACATCTCTGTTTCTGGTCCACAAGATGCTCAGGCTTAAAACTCACGCCTGACATCATCTCAAAACAACTCTTAAGGCATTGAGGAAAGTTCCTTCTATTAAAGTTCCTGCCCTGGAATGTTGATATGTTACCCCAAGATTCCCTGAACTTCACCACATCGTAGCCCAGGCCTGCTGTCCCAGGACACTTGCTGTCTTCCCATCACTCAGTGAATGTTTATATTATTTGACATGAGGTCACCATGTGGTTAGGTAGATGAAGGCAGTTTTTGTTTTTTAATTTATTAAAACATGGTGGTACACATCATGAAACAGTTAAAGACAGGCTCTCATACTTCCTGACAGTATATATTGGTACTATCGTTAGACTGCAAAATGATTCTGTCAGGATGCTAAATCTATTATTAGAAAGTTAATCTACAACTGCATCATCAAAAGATGCTACCAAACTGAATAAGACTCTTAACCATCCCTGTTTAGTAACAAGAGGCCTTGCAGTACAAGTACTAAGTGAAGGAGAAGAGCTAGATTTCACTTTTTAAAGCCAGCTCACAAACTCCATGACTAATACAGCCCTGTGCTGTGTGTTTCTTTGCATCCTTTGTATTTACTTTTAATAGGATGCTCAGAAGACATTTTCTGACACCATGGGGCTCTCACAGCAGTGACAGGGGACAGGAAGTCTGGATAAAATAGAATGGATCTCCCATTCTTCTTACTAGCCATTATGCACACCTTCACTTTAATTTCAACAAATAAGTAGGAAACTTTTATATAAAATGTGATACTTACATCAAGGTACTAGCATCACAGGCAGGGGTCTTTTTCTGAGGCCTGAGCTCAGAAGGAAGCCCCTGAACTAACTTCTTCCCCTGTGACTGAAAAGTAAATCTTCCCAGCAAAGAAATCTGGAAAGTTAGCACCCTGTACTCACACCAGAGGGCCTGAGGTAAGTTCTCAGCACCCACATTGTCGGCTCATGGCTGCCTGCAAACTCTAGGTCCTGAGATCCAACAGCTGTGGCCTCCGTGGCGTCTGTACACATGTATACCCACCAACCCACACACAGATACATAATTTGATATTTAAAACATAAAATTAATGAGGGAATCTCTGAGGAAGGCTTTTTCCTAGTTTTACAGTTTCATGATTGAAGTAATAGTGGAAGTAAAATACTAGTAGTCATCACCAGTTTAAACATTCGTTTTGAAGGAAAGTAGAATAATTTGTCACTTTACCTCTTCAGTATACATTTTTCTTGCTATGATTTGCCTGTAGCAAATCTCATTTGGCCACTAAACTGCTTGATAGACAGATATTAGACATGAGCCAACTTGACCCTCCATGCCCAACCCAGGAGATACATTTCTGTGGACTGCCTTGCTTTGTACAGTCAGGCCCCTCACTGCATCCTGCTCAGACGAGCCCAACCATTTGACTATCTTAATTACTCCAACATCTGTTTGGAAGAAGCTGAAACCAAGGTCTGCTTATTGCCCTGCACCTTGTTCTGTCAGTAGATCATCAGTTCTGAGGCGTGGTCTCATTTCCGTCTACTCTCACCCCAGCTCGCCCAGCCTAGATGAGACTGCTTGGCTTTGGGTTATGGTTTTCAGGATCTCCTCACCCCTCATGAACCTGCAGTTTGCCTCACCCTTGCGCTACAGTTAAATAACCAATCCTGGCTCCTGCCTCTGCCTCGAAGCCTGCTGCAAGTTCCCCCGCTCCCCCGCCCCCTCCTCTTACACCCAGCCCTGCAGCGTGATGAGTCAGCATCTCCAGGCCCTGGCTACGAGCCATCCTGTTTCCCAGTGTCCTTTCCACTTGTTTTGTAACACACTGCTCAGTGTCCCTCACACTAAGCCAGAGCTGTGCTTCGTGTTGGCTTGCTCAGCTCATGCCAACTGTTCTTTGTGATTAATATACTTTTAAAGTGAAATTTTCAATACTGGTCATTTTAACTTGAAAAGCTGAAATTTTATATAAGTATTGTGTAAGTTATTATATGTAAGATCTTCTGTGTTAGATATTAATCTTAATTTTATTATCTTCAACTATTTAGGAAGCAAGGAAAAGTAACTAAGACACTTTTAATACCAAAATATTTGCCACGTTCACCAGACACAGGTTAATCACTAGATCACCTACCCTTTTTCATAGTAGCAATTAAGATAAATTTTTTTTATTTGACAAAAATAGAGCAAGTTCAAAACATTTCTAATTAACACAATTTGGGTTTTGTGGTTTTTAACAAGAAGTTTTAAATTAAAATTTCAAAATCTGTCTCCTTGTAAAAATTCATAGGAAAGCTCATGAATACTAGCCCTGAGAGCGCGTGAGACACGGCAGGCACCTCAGAGTCAGTAAGTAAATCTTTCACCGTGATGGAGGCAACAGAAAGTTGTTCATGATCTCACTTACCTGATGCAACTTTAAAACATGATGCTGTGCACACAGACTACTCCTACTACCCTGCAGTCATGCTGTGTGCAGAGACCATCAAGGCACCCTCCTGTCTAGAAATTTAAATTTAGGAAATGAGGAATAAAGTTTATGTACAAAACCCCACCAGAATATCATTATGCAAACATTGGAAACAAGCAAGCAATAAATGGTGGCTACTGAGAGCTGTGTGGCACCATTAGCAGATACAGCCTACAGCTGAGACTACGTTGCAGTCTCATCACTGTGTAGACTATGACAACACAACAGAGTGCAAAGCAGAACCAGAGGCTGTGCCAGTGTGCAGCCATTGTTTTCCCCTTTGGTTCTCTTTCTTTTTCATATTTCCCTGTTTCATATGACTCAGGACACAGACTGCTTAGAGAAAGATGTGAACCATGCATGAGCAGGTGGACTGTACCCTCGTCTGCCACCTTCGGCAGGGCGCTTTGTACATGCACAGTATTTGGGATTCATACACTGCGATTGGGGCTTTCACAGCGGATACAGTGCTTCTTGTATGAAGTATACCAGTGCATGTCAGCACTTCCTTTAGGAACCACAGGGTTAAGCTCTGTTCTGTGTTTAGGGACTTCTCGGGGGACAGTGTAATAAATTGCTTTAGTTCCTTGTTTCCAAAAAATAAACTGTTCAAATGTGAGTTCGATTTTGCTTTCCTAGCTCTGTGGTTTTGCTTTGTGAAAGATGTAAGTGTACAGTTTGTGTGTGCTTGAGCTGCTTTCACACCAGAATTTCACTTCACGTGGATTCATCTTTTGCCTTCACATTTGCAAGATGGCATAGAAGGTACTCAGTGCCAGTCAGCTTACTAATAGCATGCAGGCTGTGATGTTATGAGCCCATTGGTGTCTCAGAGGGGACCAGGATACGACTCTCAGATACACTGTCTGGACATGAAGCCCTTTCCAGGAAAAGAGGCCTCTCAGACACCTGTGCCATCCGCCATAGGACAGCATGCCAGGCTGGTGTGCATTCTAGGATAGCAGCAAGGGGTTCAGGACTGCAAAGGGCTGAGTAATAGCCAGTGCTCTGGGACCTTCTTCCAGCATGTAGATGGAGCAGCTTTGTTTAATATGGAGTCTGAAGAGAGAGGAAAGCGACCTTTCCTGACAAGACACCTCATCCATAGCTACAGAAACCCCTGCAGTCAGATCACAGCACATCTTCACAGTCCTGGGTCCTTTCCACAATCCCTGAGAAGCACAAAAAATACCCCTGCCCTCCCCCTGCCTCACAGTTGCTCAGCTGCCCACAGCCATTTATTCTGTGTGGGTGAGTGGAGTACTAAAAGGAAATTTGCTATTTTCTAAAATTATTAGTTTGTACTAACAGTACTTTATAACTAATTCTAAGAATAGCCTTTATCAAGTTGTTCCTCATTTGTTGTGTTTAATATGAACAAATACCATAGTTGTATTTTAAAATTCACCAAGCTTTGCAATGTCTGTGGCACCCCATGTCTACCTGAGTTTATCTGTTAGATACTGTCCAATACTGTTCACATTTTGGTACAGACAGAAGATTAAAGAGCTAGCAACCAACAGACATAATATAACATTTTACCTCCAAGTCTGCCTCTTCTCCAGACATGACCTTTCTAGTGTCTTTGCTTCAAAGCAGTTGTCCTAGTATCAACTACTGATACTTTCTAGCAGGCCCATGCAGCAGCCTCATGCTTAGAGGAGCTCTGTGCATGTTGTTGTTTGGGGAGAGAGTTACACAAGGACTTTTGAGAGCATCAGTTAAATCATTCTGTTCTCTTCAGTCAGAATGACCCAAGCTGTGTGTGTGTGTGTGGAGGGGGGGGGGGGGGTTGCTTATTTTATCCATGTAGGAAACTGGATGATGAAAAACACGAGACTTGTGCATAGTTTTTGTTTTAACAATTGGTTCTTTGAGAAAAATCAACAGATAGATAAACCCTTAACCAGACTAACCAAAAGGCACAGAGACAGTATCCAAATTAACAAAATCAGAAATAAAAAAAAGGGGGGAGGGGGAGACCTAACAACAGAAACTGAGGAAATTCAAAAAATCATCAGATCCTACTACAAAAGCCTATATTCAACAAAACTGGAAAATCTGGATGAAATGGACAATTTTCTAGACAGATATCAAATACCAAAGTTAAATCAGGATCAGATAAACTATCTAAACAGTCCCATAACCCCTAAAGTAATGAAAGCAGTCATTTAAAAGTCTCTCAAACAAAAAACAAAAACAAAAACAAAAACAAAAACCCAAGACCAGATGGTTTTAGTGCAGAATTCTATCAAATCTTCAAAGAAGATCTAATACCAATACTCTTCCGTCTGTCCCACAAAATAGAAACAGAGGAACACTACCCAGTTCATTCTATGAAGTCACAGTTACACTGAGTATTCTCCCTTGGAGATGGAGTGGTTTCTGTCTAATCAGGAACTTGTCACAATTTCCTTCCATAGAGGACTTCATAAGAGATTTTTTTCTACTTCTATCATGTTTAATGTTCCAAATAGATTTTAAAAACTGGTTGAATGCATATTACTTTTAGCTTCAGAAGACATCATGTATATTTAAGAGGCATTTAACGATGATAAATTATTTTGATGACTTTAAAAATGTCAATACTAAGTTGTTTATTTTAAAATAAATTTTATTAGTTTAATAAAAAATAAAACAATTGGTGTTTGGTGCTTCTGCTGTGTGGTATGACACATGACTATCTGCTGTCTGCCTCTGGTTCCTGGCATCCAGCTCTAAAAAATGGTTTCCTAGGTGATGGGGGCTGGGGCTGAGCAAGTATCTTCTGTGAGCCTTGATCTTAGTTCTCATACACAGGCTGCTCAGTGTTGCCAATGATGAGAACATTTAGGGTATGCTATATGACTGATGGCTTCTGGGTGCCTTTAGTTTCAGGAAGGTACGGATAAAGTAAGAAAGGACAGAAGCCCAGTGAGGGACCCCCACCCCAATGCACCTCTTTCATTGTCTCTTTCTGACTTGTAACCTTCTTAATAAAACATCAGTCATAAATAAAGTGCCCTCCTTCATTTTGTGGAACCGTCAGGCAAATAAATACTCAAGTATGAGGAGGATCCTGTAGTATGAGTAGCCTAGGCTAGTGAGTAGTAGTTGAGAGTGAGGGAGTCTAGGCAGTCTTACCTCCACTCTTGAGTATATAGATAGGGTCGGATTTGATTGGAATGGTTGGACACCCAGTTGCTATCCTCAGATGAGAGAATGGGGAGGTAGGGGGAAGCCTGTACATTTACAGTCCAGAGTATTGGCATGAGGAGCCCAGGAGCAGCGTTCATTCATCCATTCTATGTGATGACCTCACAGCAGGTGCATTGCTCATGTCAACATGGGTGAGTTTCAGTCTTGGAGGACCCGGGGCTGCATTCCTGCGCTTGTGGGCTCTTGAAGCAACCACTCAAAAGAGCCTCTGAGATGCACAAGCTGTTGTCAGGTATTGGCTTGCAGACAGTAACTGGTGATGTGCTCAGCATCCACAGAAGTCATTGTGCAGAAAATGTTCTATGTTCAAACATGGCTCACACCTGCATATCATATTGTGGAGTTTGGATTGTCCGTTGTTGTTGTTGTTGTTGTTGTTGTTGTTGTTGTTGTTGTTGTTTGAGGGGTTTTTTTGGTTGGTTGGTTTAGTTAGTTAGGTTGGGTTTGTTTTTACCTTTTTCCGTTGTTTGTTTGTTTGTTTATTTGAGACAGGGTTTTTCTGTGTAACACTGGCTGTCCTAGAACTCCCTCTGTAGACCAGGATGCCCTTGAACTCAGATCTGCCTGCCTCTGCCTCCCAGGGTTGTTTGTTTGTTTGTTTGTTTGTTTGTTTGGGGCGTTGGTGTTTCTGAGACCGGTCTTTGAGGGTCCCTGGGGAGCAGGGAAAGACGGTCCTGCTGGAGCTTCTCCCCAACATTGACTGTTTGACCTGGAGTAACCCCTATCCCTTTGTCCTCTCATTGCTTTCCTTGGGATTCCCCTTGATGTGACAACCTTAAGTACTACACAGCATTAGCTGGTGCATTTCTTTAGGAAAAAAAAGAAGCTAGTGTGCTTGCTGTTTAAGCTGCTTTTACTTGGCTTTTGCTCTCTGTAACAGTTTTGTATCAACTGTTTCAATTCTAAATTCAGTATCAGTGAAACTCTGTGGTCCAAAAAGAGAACCCCA
Source organism: Mus musculus (assembly GCF_000001635.26). Lineage (NCBI taxonomy): Eukaryota > Metazoa > Chordata > Mammalia > Rodentia > Muridae > Mus > Mus musculus. Next base: position 13,377,027 of record NC_000082.6, read on the forward strand.
AGTCACATTTCTGTGTTCAGTCCTCATATCTAGCCTTGATAAGAAGGTGTTCATAAGAGCCACAGGACAGTTCCGGGCTCCGCAGCGTAAGGAAGGACTGCTCTGAAGTGTTCACAGGGCCAATGGCTGTCAGGACTGTGGTCTCTGAGGCACACGGGGGTCTCCCGGAAATGGGAAGCACCAGTGTGCTGCATGCCATGCCTTTGGTTCAGCCTCCTCCATCTCCACTCGCTGAGCTGCCTTCTCTCCCTGCCGGTGAGAAGCACATGTAGGTGACTTCTATACAGACCTTGAATAATCCTAACCAGAATTTAAAAATAATAACAAAACAGCTTAGAATAACTAGGAAAATGTTTTCAGTTTTATTTGATATGTTCTTTTTTAGATAGACTTGTTTTTTGTTTTTTGGTTGTTTGAGAAAGAATCTCCTTGAAAGATCAGGGGTGCAGTGAGTTAATTTCTGTTTGACAAGTTAGATGTCCACATTTCCTAGTGTAGGCCTTGTTTCTACCAAGTCACACAATGTATTAAATTTTATGTATTAAACAGTGATGCCAGTTGGTTGCAGGTTTCTCAGAACTTGTAGGGTGAAATTCGGTGTGTGTTTATACAAAGACTGTTTTAAATTAATAAATTAGAAGTTTCTCGCTGGCCTAATTTATATGCACTCAAGCATTCAAAAGCTAAAGCTCCTTTTAAATTATTTCCTTGTAGAGAAGTCCTTCTAAACAAGCCAGCCTTTTCTTAAAGTAAATTGTTATTGCTAACATAGGAAACTGTCAAGAAATCTCATCCTTGCTCGAATGAGATCTCTTTTGAACAAGTTGTAACTCATAAGCTGACCATCTTCGTTTGCTTGAGCACTCTGAAGTTTTTGAATAGGAAGATGCCTAGCATTTGTCATTTAGCTGAACAAAAGAATTGCTGAGAAAGTTCAGAATTGACCAACAAGCAGAATCACGATTGTTTTTTACAACTTAGTGCCAAGGAAGGTCTTCTCCCTCCTTAAGATGAGTTCTCACCTGTAGTTGAGAATGTCCTGGAACCCACTGTGCAACTTGGCTGACCCTCCTGCCTCAGCTCCTGGAGAGCTGAGGTTACAGACATGGCCGCCACACTCAGCTGCATGGCTGATTTCCTTCTTAGTGGATAGTGAAGTGGATGTTTAATAATGACCAACAGTCCCCTTTGGAACATTGGCTTCTATGGTTGCTAATCAACTCTTTCCTTTCTACAGTGCTCCAGCTGAGGCTGCAACAAAGGAGGACAAGAGAACAACTAGTGGACCAGGGCATCATGCCACGTAAGAGCAAGTTGCTGTTGTCTCTGGTGTGCTGGGACAGGATGGGCGTTCCTAGGGAAAGCCTGCCATGCTTCCTTCAGTCCTCAAGGTCTTTCTTCAAGCTTATCCGGAAAGCCAGGGGTCAGCGGGGGCCCGCCCAGGAGAACCCTTAGAATACATTTTAAAAAAAGAGGCAGTGTATAAAATGGGCTTGAATTTTACACTAATGAAGAAGAATGCCTCTAAGACACTGTGAAGTTCTTACTGTGAGTTTTATTGTCTGAGTTTTAACATTGTTGAGTTGACAACAGTGCTGGTACATCTGAGATTAGACCTGTAAGAGTAATGTGATACAATTAACTCATGACCTTGTTCTACTTAAACTTAATTCATGGTCATTCTCCTTGATAGTAGGCTATGATCTACCTAATTCTGTGTATCTCAGTTTAAACTAATATTACAGTTAATGCAATATTTCTGGCCTAAGTACAGTTGTTTCCTTCAAGAGATTCATAAGAGTTGATTTTGAAATATTTATCTAAACTTTTTTCCTCCCCTTTAACCACCAGCTTTGGAAGTCTTTAAGAGGAGAATGGTTGATTTTATATAACATAGGATTATACATCTGGGTTATTTGTTATTATGTACCTACTATTTAGTGTTTAGAAATTAACTTTAAAACACTAGAAATTACAAAACAAACAATTTCCAAAAAATCCCAGTCCTATAACTCATTGCTAGCCCAGAAATCACTTATCAGTTAATGAGGATAATTTTTTTCCTCAGATTTTTTCCCCTTAGTGAAACTTTTAAAGACTACTTACTGCCCGTCTTCTAAATATCTTGAATCCAGCTGTGGTAACCCAAAGACACTTTGGTAATCTGCCAGGTGTCTCCACCACCACACTCCTCACCCAGCCAGTTAGTCTAGTGGCATCAGATAATGGTGCTTAAGGCATCTGCTAGATCAACCCTGACTGACTCTGGGGAGCTGGTCCTGTCTCCCATCTGCTGACCATGTCCATGGTTCTTACATGCCTGCTATTACAGGACAATGCTGGATATACACAAATCCAGAGTTTTCAAAGATGACAGATGGGAATGTAAACACCACTTCATCTTATCCTTTCTTCACCATAGCCAGTTGTGAGTTCTGAATAGATGGCACCTCAGATCTATGAGACATGAGTGCTGTGTGTCCCCATTTCAAGTTCCAAGACCACATGGGTTTTATCTAGAAGCATATGGCACTGAGAACAAAGACCTGTGACAGTTCCTGGGCCACAGAATGGTCTGACCTGGCATTTATAGTCATTATATGCCAGCTCTGTTTGTAATGGCCACTTGCTTTATTTGCAAAGAATGTAAGTTCAGTTGGGTAATGTTGAAGAGTCCAAATTTGTAGGAGTCTTATAAAGGATCTGGTAAATAAATGTCAACACAGGTGTGTACTGAGGGGGTCAGCAGAGTGGTGAGCTAAGATGTAAGCTCCTGTTTATGCTGGGGAATCAATTTGTTTTCTTCCTAACAGCTTTGAAGAGTCCAGCAGCATTCCATGAGCAGATAAAAAGCCTGGAGCGAGCCAGAGTGAGTGATTTCTCTTTAAAATCCTTACTTCTATGCTGTATCCCAGGCACTCGTACTTCTAAATATATCACTGCAGAACATGCATGATGTCTCCAAGACACCTGATATAGATAGCATATGTTCTGAGGTAGTTTCTTAGAGATTTTCAGAAAGTGTGTGACAGTTCAGTTTTCTTCCTTTAAAATCAGGAACTCTGCCAGAAAAGATAACTCAAGTCAATAAAGTGGTTGCTATAGGGGCTGAGTTTAATCCTCAGCACCCATATAAGATTAAGTCTGGACTTGTCAGAGCACTGAGGAGGCTGAGGTAACAAAGTCCCTGGTGCTTGTTGGCTAGCCAGTCTAACCAACCTGGTAAGCTCTAATTTCAGAAAGAAACCCTATCATGCACAGACCCCAAAAAGTGGAGAAAAAGACACCTGTCATAAGCCTCTGTCCTCTATGTGCACACACTCACATGTACACATAAGGATGCATCAACACACACACACACACAAATAAATAAAAAACAAAATGGTGACAGGTTTTATCCGTGTGTTTTCAGGGCTGCACTGACTAGCTTTTTACCAGCTTGACAAAAGCTAGAATCAACTGAGAAGAGGGATCAATTCAGAAAATGCCCCACCACACTGCAAGGCTGTAGGGCATTGTCTCGACTGATGACTGATTAGCAGAGCCCAGCCTGTTTTTGATGGGGCCGTTCCTGGGCTGGTGGTCCTGGGTGTTATAAGAAAGCAGGCTAGGGCATGACCAGATCTTTAACAGACAAACCAGGCAAGAGCCTCTGATGTGTATTAGCCCTGCAGAGAGACAAGGAAGCCATGCACTTCTGAAGGTCCTTGGCCAATTTCTCCATGGGTCTGTGTCACTGTGTTGCCTATGGACTGAGAGCACAGCTAAATAAGCATGGAACACTCAACTGTATTCTTGAGAGTGGCTCCTTTGTGGTCACACATCGAATGGGTGCTCAGCCCCATTATACAAGGCTTTCTTTCTGTTTTGCCGGGGGGGGGGGGGGGGGGCGGGGGAGGACAAGTTCTATTATGCAGTATGGAAATACAAATATTATGAAAATTCCTTATGACTGTCCCCAGAATGCGGTAAGAAGCTCCTAGACCTGTTGGTTGAGAATTAAATACAGGAGAAGGTGCCTGAGAATATAAACACAAATGAAATTTTATTTTTAATAATTTTGATATCTAAATAAATGTCTACTTCTCTAAAATATTAGCTTTATATACTCCTGGTGTTGGGGCAGATGCTGTGTGCGTGTTAGAGCCCCTGGGAGTCGAGCTTCTTTTGGATGTTGTGGGACTGAGTGCGGAGCTAGAGCCCAAGGTCTGCTCAGGGCACCAGCTCAGAAAGGATTACATCTTATGTGTATTTAAAGTTTATCTTAAAATTTTGAGCTTTTCTCAGTTTAACTATAAAACTCTATAAAGTATTTACTTTGTACTAATGTACTTCAAACCTCTGGATGATTTTGGAAGGCTACACTGTAAACTATGAGATAGATGAAAGTTCTCAGTACAAATTTCTGGTCATTCTGTCAAAGATACAACCGGGTATATAATTTATCTTTGAAGAAAATCTAAAACTACAATGAATTGTGAGCAGTACTTTTCTTTTTAAGACTGAGAATTTTCTGAAGCACAAGATCCGGAGCCGCCCAGACCGCTCTGAGCTTGTCAGGATGCATATTTTAGAAGGTAAGGGGGTTGTGTTTGCTGAAGGAAAGTGAGGTGCCCACCATTGTTCTTTATTCCCAATTTAATAACGCTTTACCCCACAGGCTTCAAAACTGAATCTCTGTGTAGAATACCGGCGGGGGAGGAGGGGGGTCACTTCATAAAGTGGTGCTTCTGCCAACCGCCTCCTAAGTCCACCTGTACTGTCCTTAGGCCATTAAGTCTTGTCTGTCTTCTTCTCTGTCTAGCTTGGATCTCACTGCTATCTAGTGAAGGTGGTGCCCACACATGTTGCTATTCCTCTTAAATACAACAGTCATGACTGTCTCTGACACCTCTGGGTGATCTAGTCTTAGCCCCTGGAGGTCAGACAACATTATTCCATTCCCGCAGAATCCGTGACTCACATGGCTGTCCTTCTCTCTGAGTCAGCCATCTTTATAGCCAGCTTCTCTGTCACAGATTTCCAGCCTTCTACTTATCCTATCACCTCCTATCATTCTGCTTTTGTAACTAATTTACTAAGCAAAAGTTTAAAAAAAAAAGCTTCATCCTTGGGCAGAATCACAGAAGGTGCCTGAGAAGCTTTAAGAAGAGTCTGGAACCTCTCAGACATTTATAGACAGTTGTGAGAGAAAAAGTCTGTTCTCTCTGGGCCTAGACAGAAGTCAAATGACCTTCACATGCAGGATGGTAGCCTGGTAGCTCAGACACTGGCAAAGATGGAGGTCTTCAAGAGCAATAGGTACCCATTTGAGAGCTGTGCTTCCACTGGCTAAATGCTAAGAACCAGTGGCCCAATAATGAGCAAGGCAAATCTTCATGCCTTCCTGTATCCTGTGCTTTAGGGGCAGAGAGAGACAGGGAACAAAACAGGTACCTAGGACTGAGAGACACAAGCTGATCCCTGCATTAGAATATGCTCTAAAGCAGTACTAAGTGCTGTACCGACTCCACAAGCGGAGAGAGTGTGCTCCTATGTGTCCTCCTTGGTCCTGAGCAGGAGGTGGCAGATGTGTGCCTTTCTCCACTATGGTTGTGTTCTCAGAAATCCTTTGAACTGAAAAATTTATCAGAGCAATGTTAGGTAGAGCCCTGAAGCTGTCAGGGATCAGTGACTTCAACAAGCCCTCCACTAACACAGCAGAGAACAACAAGGCATGTGTGCATGTGTGTTCATGTGCATTTGTGTGTGTGTGTGTGTGTGTGTGTGTGTGTGTGTGTGTGTACAATGCTGTCTATAGAGTCAGAAGGCAATTCTGACTCTAGAAGATGTCATTAATAGAATTAAAATAAAAAGAAATACATCTATTCAAAATTCTTGTTTATGAAAATAGAAGAAAGGAAGGCCCAAGGCTGGAGAGGTGGCTCAGCAATTAAAAGCACGTTGTCCTCTTACAGAGGACACTGTTGGGTTGCAATACTGTGGTCAAGCAGCTGACAGCCTCCTGTAACTCCCGCTCCACGGGATCCGCTGCTGTCTTCTAGCCTCCCTGACCACCAGACACTCATATGGGTCACACACACAAATGCAGGCAAATACTCACACACTTATTTTTTTTTATGAGTATATATTGAAAAGTGAAAGTTGAGACCTGAAGAATGAAAAGGAATGACCTTAAAACCACAGCCATATTTTGACATTAGCCTAATTTGATTGAATTGGTTATTTGACAGGTTAGAGTCTAAATTGTTTTCTGAAGTTTAACAGCAAAAATTGAGCCTTGGCTTCAATGGACCTGCTGGGCTCTGCTTCCTACTGCGGAAGGATTTCTTTGCTGCTTTCACTTAGACGGTATGAAAATGAGAAGAGAGAGAAACAGCAGGCTCTCCTACTGTGTGCTTCACAGAAACATTGAAAACATCAACGTAATTGTCTGCTCCTGCCCCCTGTCTATAGTGTTCCTATACAGTTCTGTGTGCTTCACCTCATAAGAGCTCAGAATTTGGAGCATTAGTTCCCCGCTTAACTTTTAAAACAGCATAAACATAGCTCAAGACCATGGGAGGGTATGTTAGTGCCTTACCACAAGCTCCAGAACTGACAGGATGAAGCAGAGGACGTGGGAGAGCTACAGTGGCTTCGTGTCTGTTGTAGCATCTCCATCACTTTAAGTATATGAGATGACAGTTCTGTGCACTGTAATCTGTGTAAAATGAGATTTTAGGTCCAGAATAAGCTCAAATTTTTAAGTATGGTAACTGACCCTAAGATACACAGAGATCAATCCAAGAATATGAATCATAGCTCTTCCCACGGAAGAAAATACACTTCTACCCTAAGATTCCGTGCCTCCTCCCTTTCTAGGAACTGCCTTCCCAGTGAAGCCAAATGAGAACCGTATACTTTTAGAGCTCTGGGCCACACTGGCCTTCCTGCTGTGTCTCCCTGATAACTTATATGTGTTCTAACAAATCTGACCTCCTCCTGTAGGCACTGATGGCAGTTCCCATTGCAGCTTCAGTTCATGGTGATTCATCCTTGGAGCTGCTATGTTGCATAGACAGGTAGCCAGCCCACTCTGAGCTACCACGTCTACCAAGCACTCTCAGCCATCTCAGTTACGTGGCCTGATAGGCACCATGGTTAAAGCTATGCTTCCTCTTCCAGAAACGTTTGCAGAGCCATCTCTTCAGGCCACACAGATGAAGCTGAAGAGAGCTCGGCTGGCAGATGACCTGAACGAGAAGATTGCTCAAAGGCCTGGTCCCATGGAGCTGGTGGAGAAGAACATCCTTCCTGTGGATTCGAGTGTCAAGGAAGCGATTATAGGCAAGAGTTCTAGCCTCAGTCTTCTGGGAGAAAGGAAAGCACAGGAGATTCAGATCAAACAGATCTGACTAAGATGCTAACGTCAGTCAAGGGTGTTGTTTCTGCATTAGCTAGAAGCTGATGGGCATCTAGTGGTTCCTTATTATAGATTAGGAAATGACCTCTGGTGCAGTTAGTATGGCCTCCTGTTTTATGTCAGAAGAATGTCTCATGCCATTATCACATCTCTAAGGTAAATTACTGTATTGCAACTGTTTCATTTCTACTCTTTCAGATTGGTAGGCTTCATTATGTCTATTAGAAAGATAATTAGTTTCACAGACAAGGAGAGTGGTCCATGGTTTCAGTGCACTAGAAGGGAAGTGGCATCTGTTTCACCACTCTTAACACTTGGCTGCTGCTGTCCATCGGTTCTGGGTACTTGAACAGGCCTGTGCATGCACAGCACTCTCCAGCACGGAGGCTCACCCATGTCACCACTGCACTGCTTCTTTCTATCATAGTTGTAGCAGGAAAGATGAACACTGGGACCCTAGTCAGCAGGTTTTTATACTGAGACACTAGTTAGTATGGCTTTTGTACCCCTGAGGACTTCCCACTAAGACCATGTGAGTTTAAACCGTAGCAGTTTATAATAACAAAATTCTAAAACCGTCAACGCTGAACACCTGGGAAGAGAGCCCAGCAGGGAGGTGTGAGTGTAGTTAGCTGTGCTGTTCTTTGAAATGGAGGCTGATTTGCAGAGGCCCCGTAACATGCCCACTTTCTCCTCTGTTTCCAGGTCAGGGTTTAAAAAAATAAAGTCTGTGCATCTCTTAAATATTACTCCGTTGAGAGGAGGGTCTTCTCTTTCCACACTTGCCCTGCTGCTATATTTTGAAAAGGAGGCTGTGTGCCCTTCATCCTGGATCACCCCTCCCTGCTGTGATATTCTCCAGTATCATCAAGAACCCTCCCCTTCCGTCAGGACTAGAGTGCTGCTGGTGCTCTGGCCCCTTGGCTAGCAAGTACATCACCCTGGGCCCATCCCCAGCACCACACAGAACAAAACTAACAACAGAGCACTCTAATCTCCTCTTCCTCCTACAGCAGGTAGCTGGATCCAAAGGTTTGATCTGACTGGAAGAACATAAAACTCCAAAGAGTGCATGATAGCAGTGTGGCTCCCCCTGGGAGAGCCCAGCTTTAAACCACCTCTTTAAACTCTTCCTTCTTGGTGAGCCCCCTGAGTGCTGTGGTTCTCTGTGCAGGTGTGGTGAAGGAGGACTATCCTCACACTCATGGCGAGTTCTCATTTGATGAAGATAGCAGTGATGCTTTGTCTCCAGACCAGCCAGCGAGCCAGGAGTCTCAGGGCTCAGCTGCATCCCCCAGTGAGCCAAAAGTCAGTGCCTCGCCACCTCCTGTGACTGCAAGCACTCCAGCCCAGGTAAGACCTTCCTAACATTCTTACAGACTATGGTAAGACAGTATTTTCACTAGGAAAAAAAAAAAAAAGAAAGAAAGTATTGACACTTCCTACGTGTGAGCCAAACACTAAAAATTCACAGCTGGTTCTCACTTAATAGTTCTGATAGATATACACACACATTATTCTAATCTTCTCTTCATTAGGCTCTTAGTGGTGTGAAAAGGCACCATGATTGCAGCAACTCTTACAAAGGAAAACATTTAACTGGGGCTGCTTACAGTTTCAGAGGTTCAGTCCATTATCATCAAGTCAGGAAGCATGGTGGCATCCAGGCACGAATGGCGCTGGAAGAGGAGCTGAGAGTTCTACATCTTGATCTGCAGGCAGCAGGAAAAGAATGCTGTACTTACCATGGCAGGAGCACCTAAGACCTCAAAGCCCACTCCCAGTGACACACCTCCTCCAACAAGGCTACACCTCCTAATAGTGCCACTCCCTAGTACCCAAGCATTCAAATCCAAGAGCCTATAGGGGCCATTTTTATTCAAGCCACCACATCTTCTTAGAACACTGACAGATATAATCTAATGTAACTAACCTGTTTTCTATCATCTGAACCATTTTTAAGGGGTCAAATATATTCTCACAGTCTTGGAGCAGATCTCCATGGCCCCTTCACCTAACAGCACTGAAGTGCCACAGCCTTTCACACCTCCTCCACTCCTGTCTCGTCGGCTGACAGGACCTGTCCTACTACCTGTCTCTATGAGTTTGACTCTTTAGGTAGCTCTTAAAATGGGATCAGACAATGTGTATCTTTTTGTGACTGGTTTACCTCACTTAGTATAATATCCATAGTCCTAGCCATGGTGTGGCTGGGCCATGCAGAGAAACCATGTCTTGAAAACAAAGACCGTGTTGTATTAGAGTTGAACTGCTCCATCATCCAGTTAAGCAGCCGTGTGGTCAGGCACTGCGGCCAGCTCCTGTTGTTTACTTTTGTGTTTACAGTAAGATGCCATTGTCTTCACTCCCGCTTGCTGATTACAGTTTTTGGCTCTTGCCTGATTATTTCTTTGGCTAAATTGCCAGATAATGAAGTAGGCCTTGGTGTAAGGGACAGTTTGAGTGGACAGGATGTGAACACCTCAGAGACTAAAAATGCATTTTCTTCTGTCCTTCGCTTGTGAACATATTCTTGTTAGAAAGTTGTCTTGAAGCATTTCTTCATTACACTCTTCATTGTAGTACAAAATACATATTCTGCTTGTGTGTTGTCTTTGGTGAGAATAAAGAACTCTTGACTATAGAGGTAGACCATGTAGAGTTGGGAGCTAGCAACTTTGTGGGGTGGTAGACAATTTAGTGTATATTTGGAGGGCAGACAACTTAGTGCATGTATATGTGGAGGAACTTAGTCTGTGTGTTATATGCATGTGTGCACCCAAAGGTTTTCAATAAGGGCTGACTTAACTAAGGTCTCTAAATGACTGACTGGAAAATCTATAGACATTTGTATTCTTATATTTAAAAGTGGTCCCATCAGAGATGGTATGGGTGGCGACAGCCCAGATCCAGACTCACAAAACAGCAGTGTCTGTGGCCCACAGTATTTCTGGAACCTGGCCCTGTCTGTGGCCCACAGTATTTCTGGAACCTGGCCCCGGGGAAAACTGAGGGTTAAGGAGCAGCACACACTGAGGTCTGAGCAGATGGAGAAGGGGCGCCCGCCCTACTGTGCTCTCACATATTTGCTTCACCCTGGCTGAGGCTTTAAAAATAGGCCTAAAAAGAATGTCAAGAATGTAAGTAAATAAACTTTAGAAAAACATTTTACTTAGTCATTAGGGTTACTTTCTTGCTTCTGTCTGATTAGATCAAGTTGGTGAAACAGCTATTCACATGGCTATTATAACAGAATTATCACTTCAGCTCTCTGAAATTTGTTGCTTGAAGCTGTGATGGTTGATCCTTATTACCAACTTGATGAGCTTTGGAGTCAGGTAGGAGATCTAAGCAAGAGTATGTCTGCTGAGGGTGTTTCTCAGAGAGGCTTAACTGAGTACAGGACACCCAGGGTGGTCCTACATGGGATGGATCCCACTGAATACATCAAGAGAGAGGAGGAAGCTAGGCTAGCTCAGCCTTTGTCTCTTCGGCTAGCAGATGTGTGCCTGTAGCCTCCCACTGCCATGCCTTCTCCACCCAGTATGTCAGAGCTGGGAGCCAGAATAACCCTTCCTCCCTTGGAATTCTAGGTAGGTGTTTGGTCACAGCAACAAGAAATGTATGTGCCACAGCGGCTCTTCTGGCAAGAGAGATTCTGTCCTCTCTGTCATTGACCCTGGCAGCCATGCTACCTGATACCTGAGAACAGGAAACCTTAAGTAGGACTGTAAGTAACACTGTCAGGGTTCTGTTCTGTCTTCATTTTTTTAAATTTAAGTTCAGAAGCAAGCCTTGTATCAGTCAAGTCAAGGATTTTTATATTACCTAGAATTGGTAACTTTTATTTTGACAATTTTTAACTTTATTGTATTTGGCCAGGTTTCTTAATTTCTTTTATTAGTTCTGTTTCTCATGACTATGAGCAAGTACCTGGCAAGAAGCTACTTAACATCCTTGTTTTGCCTTGTAGTTTGTGAGAAAAAAGTCTAAAATGGCAGGACAGGCATGGCAGCAGGAAAAGTGGCTCTTCAAGTTGCATCTGCAGTCTAGAGAACAGTGACTAGGACGTGAGCCAAGCTAGAAAACCTTGGTGCCCACCCCCAGTAACCTAAACTATCACCTCCAACTTGGGACTAAGCATTGGGAGCCTGTGGAGGGCATCCCACATTCAGATCACAGTGCTCAATACATGTATAAAATCTACTACGGTTTACCTACCCTAATATAATTACTCCTACATTTACCTCAAGGGACAGGGTCTTAGCATATTGCTCCTCACCAGCTATGAGACAGTGCTATCATCACTCATTTTATCATAGAACCACAGAATATACAAGCCAAACACAGCATACTGACTTAATGAGTGAAGCACCTTACCTTGCCGTACCTCTGCCTTCCCACCAGCCTAAGGCAGGACAGTCATTGAAACCACAGATTAACACAGACTAACTAGGTATTTCTCTCAGCTTTAGAACTCATTCCATACCCAAAGATCACGTACAGCAAATGGAGCCCAACTTGTTTTATGCTTTTAGGCATCTCATGAACATTGGGAAACTGTAGAAAATCCGTTTCCACATGTGGGTGCCAGGGGCTTACCTAGTCTCTTTCATCTGCACACTCTTAGAAATTTCTTAAGCCCTTTAATCATCTATTATTTTAAAACACCATGATGGTCAACTATAAGCCTGGTCTTGTAGGACTTGTTTGAATTCCCAAAGCCTGGTACGTTGAGAAGGAACTTTGTTGGCCAGCTGCTCTGGTGAGCAGTTTTTCAGAGTCTTTTGCCCTTTTCACTTTGTCCCCTGCTTCCAAGCTACCACGAGGTAGCAAGCTGTCTCCTCCATACACTTTCACCGGAATGGACTTGTGCCAAAGTAACAGGACGTGTGAAACCACAGCCTAAATACACTTTTCCCTTAACTAGGTTGATTATCTCAGGCAATTTGTCATAGTAAAAGCAAGCTAATCAATACAATCATATATGGACAAATAAAAAACTATTTCAACCTTGATTTCTAACTCTGTTTTTATGCAGAATTTAAAATTTTAAATCTGTGGTAATGACGATATGGTTTACAACAGTGTTTGCTCTTACTAGTAGAAAAGAGAGCTGAGGATGGGTGTACACCTCTGTATTCCCACCCTCAAGAAGCCAAGACAGGAGGATTGATGCCTTCAGGTCTGCCTGGTAGACATGGGGATGCCATAAAGCAACATCTCTGTCTGTGACAATTTTGTGCATAATTGGCATAGTAACCAAAGACAATGCATTGAGAAAGTATGTAGAAAGAGAGAAGAGAATCAGGTTATCACTACAGAAATGTCAGCCGAGCATGGAAGCCCTATCATAACCTGGTAAGGGGCCCTTAAAACCATCATGAACTTAAAAGAATACAGTATTGTCAGCCTCGCCCTTTCCGTATTTTTTAACTTGTTATTAATTAAATTCTTCTTTTGATAATTTCATATGTATATATAATGCATTGGTTTTAAAACTTATTATGAAGCCAGAGAAGTCAAAATAATATGGTGCTAACATAAGAACAAGCACACAGCCAAGTAGAATCTGTCAGAGCCCACTGAAATAAGAGCCTAGAGAAAAGAGCCCTCTTGTATGTGGTGATGTACTCCTTGACAAAGACACCAAGATCACCAAGAAAAACTACTTAGGCAACTAAGGCAATGGTATACTACTGTGCTAGTAAGGCAACAGTATATCCATAAGCAGGAGAGTGAACCTGAGTGTGTTTCTTTCCTTACAGTCCTACACAGAATGAATGTAGGACTTAGCAGGAAGACCTGCATGTGAGCTCTGATACTGGGACAGACATGGGAAGCAGCACAGGAGGGTCATCTCGACCTCATATTTGCCCTGTTTTGGGTCTTGAACACAAGATCCGGGCAACAAGAGTAAAGGTAGATAATTAGGTCTCATCAAAATTAAGAAGGGCTGAACAAACAATCTTATCACCAGAATAAAAAGCCAACCCACAGAAAGTAAAATAATAATAAATAAAGCGAACCCACAGAATGAAGAATTATCTCTGATATACATAAAGGGCATCAAGAAAACAGTATTCAAAAATTGGTGCAAGACTTGAGTGACATTTCTCTAAAGAATTATGTCAACTTGACACAAACTAAAGTCATCTGAGATGAGAGACCCTCGATTAAGAAAACACCTTCATAAGACCAAACTATGGAAGCAAGCCTGTAGAATATCTTCTTATTTAATGATTGATAGGGAAGGCCTAGCCCATTTTGGATGGGGCCATCCCCATCCCCGGGCAAATTCTGTAAGAAAGCAGGTTGAACAAGCCCATAAACAGCACTCTCCCTGGCCTCTGCGTTAGCTCTCGCCATCCCTGTTCTGACTCCTTTCAGTAATGAAAACCAATATGGACATGTGAGCCAATTAAACCCTCTCTTCCTTTAGTTGCTTTAGCCATGTTTTGTCACAGCAATAGAAATGCTAAATAGGGTAGAATGCAAGGGGCCAATAAAATATGATGGCCTTTGTTGTTTCATAATTGTTACATAAACAACACACATAGCATAAAATAATCATTAAGGAAACATAAAGCCACAAAATGCTTACCACATACCCAGAAAATATCACATTCTGGCAAGTGTGTAGAGAAATTAGAATTCTTGGGTATTATTTACAATAGTTAAGTGTAATTACATAGTAACTGTAGAAAATGATGTCTTAAAAATACAATCTTATGGGGCTGGAGAGATGGCTCAGCGGTTAAAAGCACTGACTGCTTTTCCAGAGGTCCTGAATTCAATTCCCAGCCACCACATGGTAGCTCACAACTATCTGAAATGGGATCTGATGCCCTCTTCTGGTGTGTCTGAAAGCAGCTACAGTGTACTCATATGAATAAAATAAATAAATACATCTTTAAAAATATATACACAATCTTACTGGGCCAGTGAGATGGCTCAAGTGAGTAAAGGTATTTGCTGCCAGGTCTGATGATATAAATTCTTTCCCTGTAGCCTGCATAGTAGAATGAACAAAGTGGCTCCCGAATGTTACCTCCCAGCCTCCACTGACTGCATGCCCACACACTTACACAGAGAAACTAATTAAATAATGTTTAACACAGAACTTAACCAATAACCCAGCAGTTCTGTTTCTGAGTTGAAAGCAGGAAGTGGGATGTTGTGGCACACACCTATAATCCAGTACTTTGCAAGCTGACCTGGACCTTATAGTAAGACCCTGTCTTAAAAACAAACAACCAAAAAGTTGAAACAAAGAATTAGAACATATATATTCTGTACAATATACATACCAAGCATTCATACTTGTTTCCTGAGGACAGTATCTCGTGGCAACAGAAAAAGAGCCCTAGTGTGCACCGTGGCCGAATGCAGAAACAAAAGCTACCCTTAGGAAGGAAGGGGTTCTGCACCAACCTCAGCATGAACAAACCTGAGCATCATGCTAAAGGAGCCAGCCAATCACGAAGGGACAGACATGGACTGTGTCACGCCATTGAATTCATAGACAGCAAATAGTGCAGTAGTTACTATGAGAAGAGAATGGGGCTCATGGAAGGGTGGAGGAGACACCAAGGGTGCCTCTAAATGTGCTTAGTCTTACTGATGTATGTGTATATGTCTGTTGGGGCCCAGCTCCTCTAGAGCTAGTTTCAGGCAGGAATAAGCCACCCAGGCTGGTGGTGAGACCCAAACTCAGACCCTCTGCAGGAACTGTTTGGGTTCTTAACCACTAAACTGTCTCTCCAGCCTCACTTCTGTTTATAGTTTAATGCACACACTTTTTAAAGCAGCACTATATACATGTACCCACACCACCATAGGTACATTAGAAAGCAGACACTGGCCTAGGACCCACCAGCTTGTGCTGGTGTCTCTGTGTACTTCTCATGTTCTCCCAGCACTGGGATTACCGAGGCATGCTGTCAGACCTTGCTTTCTTTTTTTTTTTTTTTTTTTTTTTTTTTTTGCATGAATACTCGGTTTCCAAACTCAGGTCCTCGTGCTTACGTGGCAAGCAGTCCCCCAGCTGAGCCAGTCCCCAGCCCCTGGTGATTTTTTTTTTTTTTTTTTGATGGTGTTGGGATGAAAATGAAGATACCAGCAATCATGATCTATACCCTGTGGTGGGAATAGTCACCCTGTGGAATGGAAAGTCAGGTCTGCAACTTCTGTTTATTCTTTAGTTTCCTGTATCATTAAAGGTAGAAATTCACAAGATGACTGTGGGTTTCAGTGTCATTAGACATTCACCTAGCATTCTTTCTAAGGTTATGTCATATTGCTCAGAGCAGAGAAAGTGTCCTTTGTGACCTGCATATTTTCAATCCTTTTAGAACATGGTTATTTCAGAACCCTGGCACCTGGATTCTTTGGAGAGTTTACCTAATTGGAGCCTAACACCTAGACATGATCTGGGTGTCATTTGGGGAGGATATTTTGGGTCCTTCTGAAGACATGCTACAAAGCCTGACAGAATGCCTGGGCCACTCTGGATCTCTTCTGTCAACTTGTGCATCTTCTCATTAGGTACAGCGAGCAGCCACTGCATTTCAGTGGAGAACAGTCACACTGAAGTAGAGATAATGAGAAGACAGCATCTGCTTTAGAGGCTAAAGGAGGCACAGCCTAGGGATGTAGGTCAGAAGACATCCTCACTAGCATCCCCATGCTCTGATGACCCTTCAAGTTGTTAACACTTTACTCTCAAATATATCATGACTGCCTGTGCTGGTCAGCACACAAGGCAGAATGTGTGAACATAAATATGTAATTCAAAATTTAAGCATTTGCTTCTACTTCATATACCAATTATACAAGAGTCAAAGACTGCTCCCTGTAAGACCACCCAGAGGTACTTCTCTCTAGATAATAACTAATAACATAAAGCCATGTCCCGTAAGGAAGTGCCACCTTTTACTTGGCTGGCCACAGGTTTGTCAAGGAGCCAGACATCTTAGTATTGAAGAACACAGGACAGGTCCCTAGAAGCCATTTCTGGATGAAATGAAACTGACCACAGCTTTCTTTACAGAGCTCCTTACAGTAACTTAACATTAATAATCCTAAGCTGAAATGAATAGCAGGAGCTGGCCTTAAGGAGAGAGCTGTGGACTTGTGCTCACACTGGCACAGCTGGGCTTGAGGTTGACTGCTAAGGAAAAGCCACAACAGCACCATTCATCAATTAAACAAATGTTTATTGCTTATTCACACCAGGTTTCATAGTTGTTGTTGCTAATAGTATTCCAGGTTTTCAGGTTGTTTATTTTAAGGAAGAAAAAAATAGTTTGCTATTTTAAATACTTCCACAAGAGAACTGATTTTGATTGTTGCTATAATGTATTTGAGGGTTGTTCAAGGAACTGAAAGGACAGGTTTGGGTTGTCATTCCTGAAGTCGAGGCCATAGCATATGGCACTGACACATGATGGTGACACTGTCACATGTGAAGTGAAGTACTAGTGAGGAGTGAGACCTTCTGCGGCTTCTTCTGACTTCCACCTCACCCCAGCTCCATGCTGCTGCTCCCTGGGGAAGACAAAGCCCAGCATCTATCAGAGAAGCTCCAGGCTGCAATGAGACAGTCTTCTGGGAATATGTTATTCAGCTGCTCTTTTGAAAGACACAATGTATGTGGTCAGTTAGCGTCAGCTCCGAGGAGGCAGAAGTCTGAGGTGTGCAGCACAGTGAAGGCCCTGGGGGTGACAAAAGTCTTCACTGAGATGCTGCCAGCTGCAGGGGGACAGAGCACGTCCATTCTCTGAGAGGCCAGACCCTGTCTATCAGGAAAAATGCCATATATTGTTTTGGATATTTTTATGAGTCTTGAATTTTTTTTCCAAAAATAAGGATGGTTCTAACCATATTTTTGAGGGGAAAAAAACTTAAAACCACTGCCATCTCTCAGTCTAACCTTCCTTAGTCTCAGGTACCCATTGCTACAGAGGTAAGCACGTAAGTAACGTGCTTCGTCAAGATGGAGTCTGTAAGTGCTTTGGACCCTAGGCACAATAGGATATTTTTCTTTGTTTCATGGTTGTAGACTTGTTTTTATTTTTAACATTTGTAAGATTTTATGCATTTATAGAATTGTGTAACTTACCCCTCCTTTCCTCCTTCGAGCCCCTCCAACCCCCCTTTCAAATTGAGAGCCTCTTTCTTATGCTTTATCATTACTACATATATGTATATGTGTATGCTGGTGTGTACAAACATAAAACCAACCTGCTGAGTCCATTTCTGTTGTTTCTGTGAGTGTAGTTTGAGGCTGACCACTTTGTACTGGATAGTCAGGAAGGAGTATTTGGTAATTCCAGTCCTCTTACAGTCACTGATCTCATGACCTTTTCTTTTTCTGCCTTTCCCAACAGTTTACCTCAGTGTCCCCAGCAGTTCCTGAATTCTTGAAAACCCCTCTAACTGCAGACCAGCCTCCCACAAGGTCTACAGCTCCCGTGCTCCCTACAAACACTGTGTCCTCAGCGAAGTCTGGCCCAATGCTGGTGAAGGTGGGTACCCAGGACTCCACTCAGTGGCTCTGTCTCAAGCCTATGGACACTAAACAGATCTTGTGTCTTCACCTCCCACATGCTTTTAACCCAGTCCTTGAAAACTAAACTGTAGTGCTTGATAGGCTGAGTCAACACATGACCTGTCCTCATGGTAACAGAAAAATGGTAAGAGAGCTTGGCTTGCATGAAGTCGTGTGCTGTGAGGTACACTTCAGGAATCCTTCCGTCAGCAGCCCTGCCCACTGAGCACGCTCAGATGACTTGCCTCAGCACTGGAGGTACAGCCTCACATAGGTGTCTTTTATGACAGCCAGCTTTGGGAATAATTTATGCACAGAGTGAAGAATCTCTCTGGTATCCAGGTGTGTGCTGCTCAGAAACTCTGGAAAGGTTTGGGTTAGCCATTTTGGCCAGAAGCACTTGGTATGATCTCCAGGAAGCCCAGTTCATGGCACTGTTCCCCAAAGTGCACTTGGCTGAAATAATTCAGTTAGAATAGCTATCAAAGGCAGGGGTGGGGGGGAACTTAACTTTATAGTACATTTTAAAATTTCTTAAAGTCCTATAATAACATGATAGGAGAGCAAGGAATAATTTAATCATTTTATAGGTAGTTCTTCCTAAAATTGGCAGCATACGTGTCTCAGAGCTCTTGAACTATGTAGGATATTAGTGTTAGCTAACCTTGCAGTCATGAAGAAACTGATCCTCAAATAGGTTAAGAAGTGGCGTGGCCAGAAAGGTCCAGTCTCCCAGGTTCTACTCCAGCCTTTTCCTGCCCTGATGGTCAGGCAGCACTCAGTTATAGGGCAAAGGCATGCCTTTCAGATGAGTAACGTCTTCTCTCCCACCTTCCCACCAAGGCTTTCTGAGGCAGTGGGAGTCTAACTCCAGTACTGGAACCAGGAATATCAACAAAGTCACTTCCTAACAGATGTTGCAGTATCTCCACCCCCCTGTATCTCTGAATGGCACTAAAAGAGCCAGGATGCTAGACTGTCCTTGTCACCTCTCTCCTCCTCTGCTTCCCTAGTGTCTCCTTTTAGGAAGGGCTTTGACTCTGGGAAAGAAGCACCAAGGATGACTGTGTAGTCCCAGCGCAGACAGAGGGAGGGGGTCCATCAAGGACTCCCGCAGGGAGGCTTGAGTGGTGTGCTGGAGGGGGTGTAATAGCTGAGCAGGCTGAAAGGCAAGTTACAGCCTTGCCAGTTTCTATGGGGTACCTGCTCCCACCACAGCCACCAGCTTCAAGTGCACTGTGTGATGTCCCAAGCACAGATTTATGGAAAGGATGCACACTGAGCTCTTGTGAATCAAGCAGCCTGTTCCATTAGCAGTTTGTAACCCTGCTATAAAAGTCATGCTACAGAGCCATTCTCTCATGACATGTAGTCTGTGCAGGGAGAGGAAGGCACCTTCCCAGTGAGCATACACTTTACTCTGGCATTCAACAGGAGGGATGTGCCCAAGTGAATTAACAGCTGCAGTCTCTGCTCGGTGCTCTGGGGATGAGCATGTATATGTTGCTTATTCAGAAGATCTAGTCAGTTGTCTGTGACTAAAGCAGCTTAGGAATGATGTCCTCTTATTTCTGGGGCTTTTCATTTTTTATTTGTATTAGTATTCATGTTTATATATATATGTGCACCATGTGAGTGCCCCAAAACCCAGGTGTTCTGCAAGAGCAGCCAGTACTTCTACAGCTGAGCCACCTCTCCAGCCCACTGTTTTGTTTCATTTTGTTCTTTGTCTTGTTGTGTTTTTTCTTTCTTTTATTGAAAATAGATGTTTTCAAATGATATATTTCAATCAAAGTTTCCCCTCTCCCAACTCCTCAAGATTCTCCCCATCTTTCCTCCCTAAACTCTTTCTGTCTCTCATTAGAAACAGGCATCTAAAGAATAATAGATAAGATAAACAACAATAGACCAGAATAGGACAAGCCAAACAAACTTGCTCTGTTTTTTATTGGTTTTCTTTTCAGATGAAGTTGTATGGATACGAAAAGGCAGAGTGGTCTGATGATTCTGAAACTGAAAAGAACAATGCAGGAAAAGCTGCCTTGTCAATCATAAGACAGGGCAAGAGTATCTAAGCGTATCCTCCCCCAACTTACAGATAAATGAGACTCAGACTGTGGTTACTTTATTTGGCCTTGACAATTACTCCTCTTCTACCTGCTGGCCTGGCTACCTCCCCAGCAGAGTACCCCAGATACCTGCTGTTTCTCCTGGTCCTGTGCTCATCATCCATCTGCCCTCATGGCGACTTCCTTCTCCTCTTCTCAAGGCTGTCTCCCCCAACCAGGTCACTCCAAACCTAAATTCCTCCAGTAATTAGCTGTAGCCAAGCTTGCTTAACCAATGGTTTTAAATCAAAGAACAATGTTTGCACAACAAAAGCTTATGTAAACTTGAGAAGTCACTGTAGGCATAGGCCTGCTGATATACAATTTAGTATTACAATACATAGCAACAGACCAAACCTCAACACTTAGTATTATTTTCCTTGAAACTATCTTATTCTCACTAGAAGGAGGCATTTTTAATGTCACACTATAATAGTGACATTAATCATCTCCTTATTACACTTGCAGTATACAACCCGCTTTTTAATAGGAGATATTATACGTGAGGATCTTTGTGTCTCTATGCAGGAAGCCCAGAGTAGATGTCTGTTATTTGTATCAGCAGTGCCAGACCAACCATCTTGTCTAAGCCAAGGGAGCCACGTAGAATGAAAATCTTTAAATCAAACTAAGTCTGCATTTGTCTTTGTGGTTCTTTGTTTTGAGATAGGGTCTTATGTAACCTAGGCTGGCCTCAGACTCTGTAGCCAAGACTGACCTTAAACTCCTGATCCTCCTGTTCCTCCTTCCTGAGTGCTAGAATTGCAGGCCAGGTCAGTGGTTCCTGAAATGTATTTCATGTATTCCTTGCCAAGGCCAGGCAGGACTGTCTAAGGCACTCTGCTGTTTTACTTGTGAATCACTAAGACATGCTATCATGTATGTTTCACTCTCCTGGGCTGACACCCGCCCTCCATGAATAGATAGATGGGTTTATTAGCAGTAAGTTTGAAACTCTTGCTTTAAGCCAGGGTACTACATAGCTATATCAGGAACAGACATTTCCTACACTGTCAAATATGTAAAAGTTCCTTTGCACTTTCAACACTGATCAATCAACAAGCAGATTCAGTCCATGTTACTCTGACATGTCTTAAAATGTTTTCCTTTTTATTATTTCCTCCAAAATCAGCAAAGCCATCCCAAGAATCCAAACGACAAACACCGTAGCAAAAAATGCAAAGATCCGAAACCGCGAGTGAAGAAGCTTAAGTACCACCAGTACATTCCACCCAACCAGAAGGGGGAGAAGAGCGAGCCACAGATGGACTCCAACTATGCCCGCCTGCTCCAGCAGCAGCAGCTCTTCCTACAGCTGCAGATCCTGAGCCAGCAGCAGCAGCAACAGCAGCAGCAGCACTACAACTACCAGACCATCCTACCTGCACCCATCAAGTAAGCTGTGCTCAGGGATTTGTCCTGGTGTGGCTTGTATCCCGGCTTTGGGAGGATCCCAAGTTACAGAAGGTTGGGTATGCCCAAGTACTCTGCTCAGGGACCACCCTCACTTGGCTGTGGACGAGGCTTTCCACAGTGTCTAAAATCCCACGGCCATTGTGGCCTGCCATCTAGTCTCTAAGCCCTTCACAACCATTCAGGACCCATCAGTATCAGCTGCTGTGAGAAAGCCCTCAGCATGCACACCCTCCTGCAGGGAAGGCGCAAGGGCAGAAAGGGAGGAATGAGGGGAAGGTTTGGGGAAAGTTCCACATGGAAAGCTCTTCCAAACAGGGAAGAAGAACAGCAGCAAGGGAGCTAAGACAGCTGTCTGGTGGGGACCATGATCAGTTCCTAAGACAGGTGAAAGGCAGTAAGTAAGGAGAGCTGTCTGCAGTAGACTCTGTTCCACGTGGCAGACAGTGCAGTGTCTTAGGCAGTGGGAACTGGGTAAGACTGAATCATTAAAGACAACACTTGGATGCTGATAGTGAAGGAGCCTGGAAATGTTGAGGGACAGAGGGGCCATGACGAGGTAGTGACGGATGGGTCAGACATGACATACAGGGAGTGGTCTGCATGCCCAGGACCAGAGAAGGATGGCATCTGTACAGCTTGAAACCTGGCCTGAGGGCCAGAGCAGGCAAGTTTGTACCCTCAACTCATTGACTGAACATTTTTTAAAATATTTATCCCAGTATGTTTTTTTCTGAATAGAAAACCCCATCTTTCACTTAACACTTACCCACCTGGAGATGAGACTAAAAGAAGACAGAAAGCTTGTCATTAGAAAAATACTCTGAGTGAGCTGTTCAGTAAGACTGGACACCACTGGCCCTATAGACCAGGCTAGCTTCTTAGGAACCCCACTAAAAGATGCTGTTATAAAATAATAGCTCCTTATAGGGGATGATTATCAGCTTGCTTCTCCTAAGATGAAGATGTCATGATGAAGACTAAATCCTTTGGTAATGTCAACCATATTGTGAAGCATATGCTTAAAACATCAGCGTGTGGAAATGGGAAAGCACAGTATAGCTGTTACTCAAACTTCATGGCAAGGTTGATTCAGAAAATACCCAGGAATGCTCCCTGTGGGGACAATATTGAATGGCAGTAAAACAAAGAGCACAGATAGAGTTCCTCCAAATCTGACATGAGACATGAGACTCTCATCATTTCACCCAGACCTTGGAGAACTTCATTTCTAAGTCTTGACTGCATCACATCAGGAAGTGCTGAAAGGCGCCGCTGTGACCATGGTCGCTGCTAACGGACAGCATATGCCTCGGCTCTCCTTGCAAGGTCACCTGAGCCGATCCCAGCCCTTTGCCCTTTCTGCATAAAGCACAGAGTGGCCTTCTAAATGTCCTCCACACACAGATGGAGATCCTGGGGGTTTGACTGGAGTAGGATGCATTTGACATTTCCACAATGCTGAGTTTTCCTGTCTGTATCCGAAGTCGATTCTCCTTGTAAGCTGACAGATGGCTTATAGACTGAAACCTAGACCAAGCTTGACGTAAGCTCTGATTTCTCTTTTTCTTGAAGAACTGACAAGAACAGCAGCAGCGGCAGTAACAGCGGCAGTAGCAGCAGCATGCCGGCGAGGAGGCCAGGACCGCTGCCCTCCAGCTTGGATGACTTAAAGGTGACAACTCCACCTCTAGCTCCTCACCCCTGAGTGCCTTCCTTGCACATGAGCAGGTGGCCAGGTTTGCCTGTCATGTGCCAGTTGTCTATAGATGGACAACTTTAGCAATGCACCAGCACCCTTTATGGAAGTGTTTTCCTTTTATTCCCCTAGGTGTTAGATTTCAAATAGTTAATACTAATTCTCATTTACTGACCATGTGCCTTATTTGAGCACCCAGAGAAGAGATCACTTCTCTGTAGTAATTACTGCAATATCACCTGTTTTATAGTTACTGCTCACAGGCTCCTGTGCCTCCTCTGTAGACTTAAGTTATCACAGTGTGTACAAATGGAGAAAGTCTGTTTATATGGCAGGTCCAGATATGTATTGGGAGTGTCACCATCCCTCTGTGGGCCACGGAGGTGTGTTCTGGTGTTTATGTGTGGGTGACTCATAAAACCAAGCACCTGATCTGCTTTTGCCTCCAGGTGTCAGAGCTGAAGACAGAACTCAAACTGAGGGGTCTGCCAGTGTCAGGAACTAAACCAGACCTCATTGAACGCCTGAAACCCTACCAGGAAGTGACCAGTAGTAACCTTGCCACTGGCAGTATTGTGGCAGTGTCATCAGCAACCATTGTCACCAGTAACCCAGAGGTCACAGTGGCACTGCCAGTCACAACACTGCATAATGCTGTAACAAGCTCTGTGTCCACTTTCAAGGCAGACTTGGCACTTCCTGCAACCAGCAGTGTGCCCCATGTTGAAAATGCCCACTCTCCTCTGCCCATCTCCCCATCACCCTCTGAGCAGTCCAGTCTCAGTACCGATGACACAAACATGACAGACACCTTCACAGAGATCATGACTATGATGTCACCTTCCCAGTTGTTGTGTTCATCTCCCCTGAGGGTGGTGAGCCATGATGACAGCCTGAGCCCTTCCAGTAGCACCCTGTCTACTCTAGAACTGGATGCTGCTGAGAAGGACCGCAAACTTCAGGAGAAGGAGAAACAGATTGAAGAACTGAAGAGGAAACTGGAACAAGAACAGAAGCTTGTGGAGGTCCTCAAGATGCAGCTTGAGGTGGAAAAACGTGGGCAGCAGCGACCACCAGACCCTCAGCCCAGTGATCCCCCACATCCCTTTAATACATCAGATCCTAAACATGGCAGTGTTGGGTCCTCCATCAAGGATGAGGCCTCACTCCCTGACTGCTCCAGCCCCCAGCAGCCCATCACAGTGCCTGGCCACTCTGTAGGCCAGCCCATCTCCACGGGTAGCCAGACCCTTGTTGCCAAAAAGACTGTGGTCGTCAAGCAAGAGGTCCCCATGGCCCAAGCAGAGCAGCAGAACGTTGTCTCGCAGTTCTACCTTAGTTCCCAGGGACAGCCACCTGCCCTTGTTGCTCAGCCTCAGGCCTTACTGACCACACAGACAACTCAGCTGCTGCTGCCAGTGTCCATCCAGGGCTCAAATGTTACTTCAGTGCAACTCCCAGTAGGCAGCCTTCAACTCCAGGTATGAAGTGTGCTTCACAGTGTTGCCTGATAGCAAATACTGCAGCTAGCTCTGAGCTGTTGTGCAGCTACTGTGGGCTACAGTTTTGGAAGGCCGTGGTGTGGGTGTGGGGGAGGAGGAAGGGTTGGTCTGGCTACCACTGTGTTTACATCATAAAAACCAGCAGGGTGACCTCCTGTTCTCTTGGATGCGGATGCGCACGCAGGGCTGTAGAGAGCACACACTGCTCTCAAAGCAGACTCAGGTTCAGTTCCTAGCAACCGCATCAGGCAGGTCAGCTGTCTAATTCAGTTCCAGGAGATCCTATGCCCTCTGATTTCTTTGGGGACCTGCACACATGTGCACAAAAACTCACAAAGGCACACAGACATAGAGATACATTTTTAAAGATTAATGGCATTATCACAGGCTGTGTGCCTTGAACACTTCACTCTCTGCCCTGGTTCCAAGTAACTTTCCATTTCTAGGAGCCCGGGGACAGATATGACATGTAATCAATCCCATGTCTTCTAGCTGGGGATGGTGGCAGGAGTCATATGCCTGTTCTTGGGAGGTGCCATTTATATAAGAATGCTTCAGCTGAGGAAAACATGAAGTGGGGTTGTTCTGACTGCAGAGACCTGCAGATTGACTCTCTTGCTGTATAGTGCACTTCTGGCAGACCTTACCTAGATGTGGTCATAAGGAAAACAAGCCATTTGAGCCAGTGCTTTAGCTTTAATCTGCCCAGTACCCGTGGCAGGAGTCAGTACCCAAATACCCTCAACAAGTGTACAGCAATCTGACGCCCTGCTTTGTGTGCAGAAGTATGCAGAGTACGCATGAGTTAGAAACCTATTCTAAACGTGTATTAGATTGCCAGTGGATCCAAATCCTTTGTTGCCATTGATACAAGAAGAAAACCTGTTTTCTACTGGGCCTGTATACAGCTGTATGCCCAGCATCTCTGGCTATTCCTAGACTGTGTATACTACAAGCTTAAAAGCAATTCTGTAGGTTGTTGGGTATCATGGGTTACAGACCTATAATGTGTAGAGCTGTCTTGTTTCTGTTATCTGCTTTCAAAACTTTTCAAGTGAAATCTTAGCCACCTTAAGGAACAGTGAGGTTAAAAAGACAGCTGTCTGACATTTGTCACTGGTTTAGGATTGTCCTCGAACTCACTCAGGGAAAGTTGATAGAAGTCCCAGTATGTTGTTTGGGTGGGTGACTGTACATAATGAAGCACTGTGTTTCTCAGGAAGCTAGACAATTTTGAACCCTAGTCCCCATCTCCAGGGAAGTAGAGAGGGGTGACAGAGAAAGGGAAAAATTGCTAAAGATCAGATGCATACAGATGGACCAAAGTGTGTGACTATAACCATTGTGTCAGCTTAGCTGTGTATCCCAAAGCAAACAGTTACACTGTGTTATAAACTCAATTCCAGATGTGCTTCTTGACACTAAGATTGATTTTTGTTTTCTTCCTAGACCCCAGCACAAGGAAGAGTCCAGGCTCAGCCTCATGTAGCTGCTGCCACACAGGTTCCAGCTGCAGCCCTGCCCTCAGCCTTGACCTCAGCACTGCCTCAGAAGCAGGAAGCCTTCCCACAGCACGTGTTGGGCCAGCCTCAGCCAGTCAGAAAGGTGGGATGCTTACAAAGAGAGACTAGTGCTATTCTTTTCTGTCACCTCTCCCCTGTCAGTGAGCATCATCCCAAAATCGTGTTCTTTGGGAAGGCTGTAATCCTCAGCCAGAGAACAAACCTTGGATCCAAAGCTATTAGAACACAGATACTTTGTCTAGGACTGGGGAGTTCTTTAGTGTGAAAGATGCTTAAATAGTCCAAGCCTTTTCCAAGTAAGTCCCCAGAGCTTGTTTTATAATTCTGGTAGGGTAGATTTATTGAATTTTAAGGTATATTTCTTTTCTAATTAAGTGTGCTGTTCCATGGGGAAAGGTAGTTGAAGATAAAAAAAGATATTTCTGGGATTTCTCTCTCAAGTTAGAACTTTATATGTTTTCATCTATAAGAATCTGTGCCACATCATGGAGAAAGAGCTGGGAGGTCAGGTGTCACACACCATCACTGGGAAGGCTGAGGACAGCCTAAGCTACATAGTCAAACTCTTTCTCAGAAAAAGGGAAAAAAGAGAAAAAGATGTAACCTTAAGGCCTCAAAACAGATGATCTCATCTGGGTCTTAGGCTGAGCTTTGGTCTTGAACAGGTAATTAGGCACCGTAGTCTGTAAGCTTAGGTAATCCTGAGCCACGGGTGCTGAGACAACAGAGAGTCCAGCTTACCAACAGCAGCATTGATATGAATGAGAAGGGAAAACGGTCATGCATGGCCAAGCTGAGAAATCACAAATGCCACTTTAGTGTAGTTCTCTAAGTTAAAAGGAAGCTCAGCTTTCTTCAGGCTAGGGAAGATAGGCCACAGTGATAGACAGTATAAATTAAGGTTTCTCACTTCTCAGAGTCCTGGAATTAGGAGTCATTATCTCCATAAAGTAATATTTGCCACATAGAAGGAGACTCAGACAGTAAGTGCGTTTAGAGAGAGGCATGTGCACTCACGTACTCTCATGGAAAAGAATGTTTACATTGGGGCAGGAGAGTTGCCTAAGTAATTAAGAGCACAGAATACTCTTCCAGATTCAATTCCCAGCATCCACGTGGCAATTTACAGCTATCCAAGGGGATCTGACACCCATTTCTGATCTTCATGGCATCAGGCATACACCAGGTACACAGATATACATGCAACACAAAATACCTATACACATACAAATATATCTAACAAAAGAAAGACGTATCTGTCCATGGTGGCATAAGGAAGAAGCTACTGTGTTTGAGGACATTGGTGATATAAAGTGCACTTCTCATTTTGGTGATGAAGCCAAACCCTGGAAGACACAGTACTACCTGAGGGATGTAGCCCTTCGTTCACATGGTGCCTCTTCCTGGAGCTGCAGGGAGCACTTGGGAGCTCCGTGGCACTGGTCTCCCTCTGGCCTGCTGACACAAAAAGTGGTTCTTTAGAAGGAGTGAGGCACGATTGCTGCCCACGTGACAGCCATGTTGCTGGGAGGGCTTGCCCGACGCCCTCCCAGGGGTAGCAGCAGAGGAAGTCCAGGAGCAGGATTAATGAACTGGAAAATGCTGAGGGAGGAGGTGACTCCGTGGGTCCAAGCTACAGAGAAGGCTACACTGAGTACAGAGCCATGCAGGCCACCCTCTGAGCTGGATCAGTGATGGGGCAGAGAGAGCAATATCCTGAGATACCCAAAGAGATGATGTATGTGGGTGGGAGGCAGAACCCTACATCCAGGAAGGGGACCAGATCACCTCAGTGAGCAAGGAAAACTGCTTTAGCCATCTCCCATAAGATACTGTCTACATGGCACCCAAACTCCACCAATGTCTGCAGATCTAGTCCTGTTGGCAGCTGCCTTCTTGTCTCCCACTGTGCACGATTGCCTCCATGCTCCCAGCAGAGAGCCTGTGGCCCACTAACCTAGAAGGTGGAGTTGTGAGCCTCTGCGCTAAAACATGGGTTTTCTTAAATTCACTGTCACAGGTCTTCACAAACTCGGCACCAAACACAGTTCTTCAGTATCAGAGGCAGCCTGGCCCAACGAACCAGCAGCCCTTTGTCAGTAAGACCTCTAACCCTGCTCTTCAATCCAGAACTGCCCCACTTGCACCCCTGCAAAATGGACCCAGCCTAGCCAGCAAGGTAAGTCATAATGACAACAGCATTACTACAGTCATGCTGGCTGCCCTACAGTCATGCTGGCTGCCCTACAGTCATGCTGGCTGCCCTACAGTCATGCTGGCTGCCCTACAGTCATGCTGGCTGCCCTACAGTCATGCTGACTGCCCTACAGCTGTGCTGTCACCTGTAATGTTCGGTGACCAGTGCTGGTTCTGCAGGATGACCAGACAGTGACTTACATTCCTGCTCGGCCACCAGTTGTCAGCTGCCCAGTGTTTGGGATTCTGAGCCACTATGGCTAGAACAGCACAGCTGAGTCACTGCAGAAACACATGGCTGGCCCAGAACTAACAAGTCTTTCTCCCTTGTTTGATGCAGCCTAGCTCACCACCCCCACCCCAGCAGTTTGTTGTTCAGCACTCTTTGTTTGCAACCCCAATCACGAAGACAAAAGATCCACCTCGATATGAGGAAGCCATCAAGCAGGCACGTAGCACACAGCCAGCCCTTCCAGAGGTGAGTGTGGTCACAGTCATACCCCCGCACATTTCAGGGCTTCCTCAGATTGTGCCCAATTCTCTGTTAAAACACAGAGATGACAGCTAGAAGCTTTATATTTCATCTAGCTGTTTCCAATTGCCTATGAAGACTCTAAGCCTTGAATACTTACCTACAGCAACTGTTGGGAGCCACAGCGATGGTGGGATCTCAGGCGAGGTGTGTGTCTCCTTGGAGCCCTCCTGGGTCCACTGAACAGAGTGAGGGCTCTCAGTTACAAACTCCTCCAAACCCTACCTCTCCAAAGCTCCCTTTCACAGCTGAGGACTTCCTTGTGAGAAAGGATTATAGCCTCCCAGAGGACCTGAGGAATAGACCTGACAGGAGGACACAGTGGATCCAAACAAGAACTCACAGCAAGTGGCCAGACCTGTGTGCAGCCCGTGCCCCGTACTCTGTGGATACTTGTCAGAGGCACATGGTGTCTTGCTGTATTTGCTGTCTAACGCATGAAAGGTGAAGAAATGCACAACGATCATCTGCTGTAGCTTATAGGATGCAGAGGAAAGACAGCTTTCCTAGTGTGAGCATCCCAAAATCAACAGAGACCTCACTTGTGAGGAAAAAGCCAGATTTAAAATAATAAAAAAAAGCCGGCTTGGTATAGCTGTCTCTTGTGAGGCTGTTCCAGTGCCTGGCAAATACAGAAGTGGATGCTCACAGTCAGCTATTGGATGGAACACAGGGTCCCCAATAAAGGAGCTAGAGAAAGTACTCAAAGAGCTGAAGGGGTCTGCAACCCTATAGGAGGAACAACAATATGAACTAACCAGTACTCCCCCCCCCCCCCCCAGAGCTTGTGTCTCTAGCTGCATATGTAGCAGAAGATGGCCACATGGTGGCTCACAACCACACGTTAATAAGATATCTTCTGGTACGTCAGAAGTCAGCTACGGAGTACTTATGTATAATAATAAATGAAGCTTTGGGCCAGAGCAAGCAGGGACTGAGCGAGCAGAGTTGACCAGAGTGAGCAGAGGTCCTAAGAATTCAATCCCCAACAACCACATAAAGGCTCAGAATCATCTGTACAGCTAGCTACAGTGCACTCACATACATAAAAAATTAATTTTAAAAAATAAATGAAAATTCTAAAGCAAAAAAATACAGTACTTGAAAAAAATCATGCCAGGCAGTGGTGCACACCTTTAATCCCAGCACTTGGGAGGCAAAGGCAGGTGGATCTGAGTTTAAAGACAGCCTGGTCTACAGAGCAAGCCCCAGGACAACCAGAGAAAAATTGTCTCCAAGAAGGAAGGGAGGCAGGGAGGCAGGGAGACAGGGAAGGAAGGAAGGAAGGAAGGAAGGAAGGAAGGAAGGAAGGAAGGAAGGAAGGAAGGAAGGAAGGAAGGAGAGAAAAACAAAATCATAGATGGGCTTAGCAGAGAGAAGGGGAAGCTATGCTAATGGCTGGTGGGTGGGTCTGTCTGAACAGGGTACAGTCCGAGTCCTCCTGAGCTAGCCCATTCCATTGTGCACATGTGTGGCCCATAAATATAGACAGTTGCTTCATGTCACTTAATCTTTAATTTAAAGAAAGCCATACACACACACACCAGTCACTACAACCTCAGAGCCTGTGTAATGGTTTCTCACCATAGAAAGAGAAACAAGGCAGTGGGACAGCTAAGAACTAGATGAGGTAATAGCTTGTGTTTTCAGCTTTGAGGTGTTCAGAATTCCTGTTACATCATAGCATTCCTCATTATATCACATCATAATATTCCACATTACATCGTAGCATTTCACATTCCTTCACAATCACATTATCGGAAGTAAAGGTAAGAGATACTAGAGAGAAAAGCGTAAGGGGACAACTACTATGTGACTAATGTCAGGTTGTTGTTTTTTTTATTAATGATAAAAAGAGACTGCCAAGGTAGCTCAGTAAGCTTGCCAACCAAGCCAGACTAACTGAGTTCCATGCACAGGACTCTCATAGTGAAAGGTGAGAACCCTCTTGCAAGCAGTCCTCTGACCTCTACCGTGCGTCAAGGCACACATACAACAACGTGTATGTGCACAAGCACACTCACAAAATAAATATAGTTTTTAAAACTAATGGGAGCCAGAAAGAGTGCAGCATTGTTTTAAGTTCTTAGTGAGGAGGATTCCAAGAGACTACTACCCAGATCCTATATCAAGTGAGAGTGTCCTTTAATAATATATGTAAACTCCAAAGAATTTCAGATAAACAAAACATAATCCATCAAACACAAAGACATGGATTTTTAAGTCAAAGATTGGGGAAAACACACTATTGAAACAAGAAACTTACTAGATGTGCTCATGGAAAAAGACTTAAACATGTTTTACCAAGGATGGTAAATAGCTAGTGAATAGTGTACAGACCCTCTGCAGTCACTAGTCACCCAGGAACTGCAGTAGAACCACATCTCCATCCCACAACTCCCCTCAGGCGGTGCAGCGGGGATGCAGAACACCTGCTTTGGGAGAACATGGGATAATGTTGGGAAACAGTTTCGCCATTTTCCAAGATGTTAAGTGTACATCCACTCTGAGACCCATTAGATTTACTCTTAGGTAACTTACCGTGAGAAAGGCACAGGGCATAGTAGTGTAGAGCTGTGCACAGATTTCTATAGCAGCTTTGTTAACAGTCCAAAAGTGGGAAGCCCACCAATTAAGTCAGTGACCAAGCAAGCAGACATTCCCAAACATGGATTACTGACCAGCAATAAAAGCAGTAAACTATCCCTAAGCTATATACTACACCATGGATCCAGCTCGGAATAATGTCGCTGCGTAAGACAATGCTCCCATACCTTAACCTCAAGAAGAACATGTCTGAGGCACTGACAGGAATTCATGTGTTCTGAAGGACAGCGGGTCCTGGAGATGAGGGGCTTCCCAGTTGACAAATGATAATCTTGTTGATGGGTTCATAGACACATACATATTAGATCATTAAACTCCATGATCTGTGCTGTCTTGGTTAGGATTCTATTGCTGTGAATAGATAATACCATGACCATGGCAACTCTTATAAAGAAAAGCATTTAATTGGAGCTGGCTTATAGTTCAGAGGTTCAGTCTATTATCATCATGGCCAGAAGCAAGGCAGCAAAGGCAGACATGGTACTGGAGAAGTAGCCAAGAGCTCTGCCTCTGGTTCACCAGGCAGTAGAGAAAGAATGAGCCTCTGAGCCTGGCTTGAGCTTATAAAATCCTAAAACTCGCCCTTAGTAACACACCTACTCCAACAAAGCCACGGGTCTTAGTTTTTTTAAATAATGCCACTCCCTGTGAGCCAGTGAAGATCATTTTCATTCAAACTACCACATACGGTAAGTGTAACTTACATGCCAAATCAACCTCAACGGTAAAACCATGTGCACAGTGTGCTCATCTGAGCTATAGCAATTCTTGCTGAATGCAGATTGACTCAGACCCTCTTTGAATAAAGTATTAGACACCTCCCAAAGTGCCATTCAGGAAAAGCAGAGCACACATGCAAGTCACAGCGCTGGCTTCTTCCTTGATTCTTAGTTGACCTATCATGCTCTGGTGGTTTGGCTTAAATATCTTCATTTCCCAAGCAACTTGGCTGTTTTCTAGACTATCAAATGTTAGAGTAAAACCAAGGCTCAGTGGACCCCTTGGTGAAGTGCCCCTGGTGCAGGCCGCTAACTCTGTCCTCCTTGGCTGCAGGTTTCCAGTGTGCACAGTCAGCAGATGGACGACCTCTTCGACATCCTCATAAAGAGTGGAGGTGGGTCAAAGGCTGGACACAAGCCCAAGGGAAGCAGTGTCATACCACAGGCCTAGGACAGCCTTCCTCTAAAGCTGGATGTTGTCTTGGAAACTGAGAAACATCCAGTTCTAACAAACCTGCTCAAGCTAGGCCATCAAACCACATAACAGAGGAAAGAAAGCCCTTTGGCTCCACACTGAAGGATGGCATGATGTTAGATCCCCATAGCTGTCACTTGGAAAAAAGGAAAGATGTCTCACACATTAGAGCTGGGCCAGCAAAGCATGCTCTATGGAGTGAGAACTTTCCAATAACTTAGCCTGAG
Source organism: Mus musculus (assembly GCF_000001635.26). Taxonomy (NCBI): domain Eukaryota; kingdom Metazoa; phylum Chordata; class Mammalia; order Rodentia; family Muridae; genus Mus; species Mus musculus. Next base: position 13,409,985 of record NC_000082.6, read on the forward strand.
CTCCCTCTGGTGGTTGTTCTATTAAAATTCAGAGTACGTCATACATCAGGGCTACAGATATTACTCAGTGGGTAAAGGTGCTTGTTGCCAAGCTTAGTGACCTGAGTTTGATACCCAGAATCCACACCATGAAAGAGAACTAACCCCCACAAGTTGTTCTCTGACCTCCACATACATGCTGTGGTAGCATGCACATTCATAAGTAATAAACTGTAGTTAAAAATAAAGTAAGCCAGCTGGGCGTGGTGGCACACGCCTTTAATCCCAGCACTCAGGAGGCAGAGGCAGGCGGATTTCTGAGTTCTAGGCCAGCCTGGTCTACAGAGCAAGTTCCAGGACAGCCAGGGCTATACAGAGAAACCCTGTCTCAAAAAAACAAAAAAAAAAATAAATAAATAAAGTAAGCCATCATTTACAGTATGTTGCCTTTAAACCAGACGTTAGCACGTGCCTCAGCTCACCTGCCTTTACAAGTAAGCAAGGATCAGTTTTTCAGAAACTTCCTGGGATAGTTGCAGCCCAGTGGCAGAGCACTGCAATACAAATGTGAACTACCATCCTGGCATATCACATACACACCTATGTGCACATGCGTACACGTATGTGTGCATGTACAAAGTCGTACGGTGAAAGAAGTCAGGAGTTTGAAGTAGTAATTACTATTTCTCCATCTGTATTGAACACATCTGATAGACGCTGATGCCCTGAGCAGAGTCCATGGCATAGTGAAGGACATTGCCATCTGCATGTGGGCCACATGAATAAGTGAAAGTCTGCTGAGAACTACATTGGTCTTTCAGAATATGTTAAACTGAAAACTTGGGAGTTAAAAAATAAATGTGTATTTAAAAATCAGGCATGCAGTTTTTGCTCAGTCTGATAAAGATAAGGTTTTTTTCCAGTGATTCAGGTTCAATTCCCAGCACCACATGGTGAATCACAACTGTTTGTAACTCCAGTCCTAGGAGGACTCCAACGCCCTCCTGTGGCCTCCATGAGTACTGCACACACATAGCACACAGACACACATGCAGACAAAATACCCAGATACAATAAGCTTTTAAGTTTATGGTTCATTAATTCTTTCACCTACTGTATTCTCAGAAAGATGAGAAAGAATCTAACATGATGGCACACACATTTAATCCCAGGACTCGAGAGGCAGAGATAGGCAGAGCTCTCCAAGTTCCAAGCAGCCTGGTCCACATACTGAGTTCTAAATCAGCCAAGTCTACACAAAACAAGAAGTCATCTCAAAACAACAGTGGAGGAAGTTATTAAAATTCATCTATGTGAGCACTAGTCTGTCCATAACAGAAGGTCTGTTGGTTTGCTGGTTGCCCTATTAAGGAGTCAATATGATCACGTAGGGAGATGACTCTCTCAGTGTGCCATGCAAGCCTGAGGACCTGAACTTGGTTCCCCCCAGAACACAATAACAATGCCTATAATCCTAGTGTTGGGGAGGGGAGGACAAGTGGATCCTTGGGGCTTGCTGCCCAGCCATTGGGGAGATGACCCCATCCCAAACCGTAGGGCTAGTTAGCTCTGAAGAAGACGTTTGCATTTATCTCTGCCTTACACACAGAGAGCCACAAAAAATTAAATAGACTGGGACTGGGAAGATGATTCAACACATAAGAACACGTTCTGCTCTTGCTGAGGGCTAGAATTTGGTTCTTACCACCCATTTTGGATTCACAAATACCTGTAATGCTAGCTCGGGATCAGACACCCTCTGCTGGCCTCCATGGGTTCCTACACACAGGAGCACGTTCACACACTTGTATACATAAGTACAAATTAATGTTTAAGAATAAATTAAATAACTAATTGGTACTTATTAAGCTGTTTACCTAATTGTCCAAAGTTCAGATAACTCAGAACAAGAATTGAGAGCAGTGGCTGACCTGCCTCACCTTTAGGAAGGAGGGCAAAGGAGGTGACTTCAGCCTTGCGTTATTGATAAGGTGTACTGTGTCTGTTTTGTAACTTTCTAGACTGTATTGACAAACTGAAATACCATCCAACTATAATGACTTTTTAAAATTAAATTTAAAAAGAATTAGAGCATGCTCTCTCTGCCTCTAAGATGTAAGAGAGGATGACAGAATAGTCACTAATATAGTTCAATGGCAGCAAATACTTACTAACACCATCAATTCTTCTGCACAGAGATTTCCTTCCCAATAAAAGAAGAGCCTTCTCCAATTTCCAAGATGAAACCAGTGACAGCCAGCATCACCACAATGCCAGTCAATACCGTGGTCTCTCGACCACCGCCCCAGGTCCAAATAGCACCACCTGTATCCTTAGAACCTGTGAACAGTTTATCTGCCAGCTTAGAGAACCAGCTAGAAGCCTTCTTGGATGGCACTTTGCCCTCGGCCACTGACACTGGCCCACTGCAGAACAGCAGTGAAGATAGAGAGTCTTTCTCTCTGATCGAGGATCTGCAGAACGACTTGCTGAGTCATTCCAGCATGCTGTACCAGTCTCACTCTCCCATGGAGACCTCTGAGGCCCAGTTGGTGTCAGGGACCCCCTGTCTATCTCTTGACCTGTCAGACTCCAACCTGGACAACATGGAGTGGCTAGACATTACCATGCCCACCACATCCTCCGGGCTCACTCCACTGAGTACCACTGCGCCAAGCATGTTCTCTGCTGATTTTCTGGACCCACAGGACCTGCCGCTGCCATGGGACTAAGGTCACAGGTCTCTTGTTTCAGAGCTCGTGAGATTTGGAAACATGGAAACAAACCTGAGAGGCCAGTGTTTATAGCTGGAGCCATAGCTGCACTGTCGAAGTCAAAATACATTGTCACAGACAAAAAGGAAGGCCACAGCCTGGAAGCCAAGTGTGAGAGACTCCACAGAGACAGTTGTATGCAGAGCCCTTGTGAAATGCCTTAGCTAAAGCCAAAGGTCAGGAAATGGCACTAGGCTCTGGTCATCAGCCACCTTTTATCCTCTGTGGTCACCTCGTGGCCCTAATAAGAGGCAAGCAGCTCAACTTGAAACACCAGGCCACCCACAAGGGAGGGAGGGGAAGAGCCACTGCACATGTGCTCCTTAGAGTGGCCTACGGCAGATCAATAGCAAGGTCAGAGGCACCTGAGCACTCTGGGCAGCCAGCAGCAGCTTCCAGCCAGAGGCTTTGAGTCCCACTTTGAAATCTGCGTGATTGTGTGATGTCATAGGTCATTTTGTGAATTTGGGAATCAAAATGATGAACAACCTTTTACCATCAACACATGTCTACAAGATACTGTCACACAAGAGCCCAGTGTATTGAGTCCAGATACATTGATAGTGCTGCAGCTTCCCCAGTGGCCTTGGGTGAATGAGGTTGATTCTCCTGTGATGTTAGACATTGGAATGTGCTTTGACCTTGTGACCTCTACAGTCTTTGGTAGAGTAAAAAGATGGCGTCGACTGGTCCTACTTGTAATAAGTCAGATATCTCTAGAGTACTGAGCCACACAGTGTCTCCATCTTTGAAGACTTGCCGACAGACTCTCTCAGGTGACCATGCCCATCTCAAAGAACCAAAAAAAGGCTTCAGCATGAAATTCCTTCTCAACCTAATGAGTTAATGGAAGGTGTGGGCCTTGAGCACAGGTTAGACCAACCCCCTGTCACCAGCTCCCTGGTTCTCATTGCATAGGCTTGTAACTGCCTGCTCTCAAGTCTAAACCTAAAAACTGGAGGTTTTATTCCTCTTTTTCCCCTTGATCCGTAACAGAAAAGTTATGTTTATCAAGTGATTTAAGAATTGTTTAAGATGCCAACTGCCACAGATTTTCCACAACTCTTGATCTAGTGATTTAGTTATTGACAAATTGTAAATAACTGACCAGAGTATGGAATTTTTATTCAGTGACAGCCCTTATCCTATCCCCTTCCCATCCCCTTTAACCTGAGCCAGGTGGGCTTCCTACATCAATCCACATGTCTCTTCCACAGCACATCCAGGCAGTATCCTGACCCATCATCTAGAGAGAACCTTAATCATTTCTGAGGAGGTTTTACCCCAGTGATCAAAATGGTCCCTTTTCCTGGCTTTAACCTCTGGCAAACAGCGCTCTCTCAACTGAAGCTTGGCATTCTGGTGGGCAGGGCCCACTGAGCTCAGGTAATCCTCTTGTTTAGAATCTGGTAGGTCAGTATTGGGAGGCACCAACACTAGGGTAGCTGGATCCTGTCATCTGACCAGGCCTCCTGAGGTTGGCTCTGCTGCAACTGAGGACCTGGGAAGGCGTGCTCCCCGTGGCAATGCCAGCTCTAGGTTTGGGTGGAGAGCTTTAGTCCTTTCTCTACAGCTTTGAGTGTCCACTTAAAGTAGTATCAAGTATCAGTGGGTTTCTCAAAGCCCATAATTACTATTAGTGTGTTTCCTCCTGTAGAAAAGTTGTGAGTAAAGACAACATTCTAGCCCTCAAGTCCCTTCTATTGCTTTTTAAGTTATTTTGAAGCTTGCCACAGGAAAGACAATCTCCAAACACAGTGGATACAGAGGAGGTCATCTCAGTTGTTCATGTGCCCATCCCATCCAGCCTTCAGTCCCATTTCTTAAGAAGGCAAGGGGCCTCCAGCCAGTGGCTTCACAGCCAACTCCCTCACAGCATTCCTTGCCCTAGTCCCCTGGCTTGAGCATCCTGTAGGTACATGTGACACCAGTGACGTGAGCGACACTTGATAGACCTCTCGCACATGTTCTGGACAAATGTGGGCATCTTTCCCATAGGCTCACATCAATGTGTCATGACCAAAGACCGCTCTATAAAAAGGCCTCTTGACCTAGTCCCAGACCGCAGTGAGTGCATTGGAAATGGTGTGTATCTGAAGACGAATTTGTTGTTTAAAGTTAGTTTCAGGCCAGCAAGATGACTCAGCAGATCAGGCCTGCCAACAAGCCTGAGAGGCTGAGCTTGAGCCCTAGAGCCCATGTGGTAGAAGGGCAGAACTGACCCCCGAAAGTTGTGCTCTTATCTCTATATACAGAGACACCTGCAAATAGGTATACAGTTATTTCACAGTCATTAAAACACAGGTCAGAGAGCCCATTAAGTTCCCACTTGCATGTACAGGGTACACGTGTAGTGTAGGCTTCTGTTTGTATCACATTGCCAAGAAAATTCCTCTTAGAAGCCTGGAGTGTCGCAGTAGAGTCCAACCCCAGTCTCCCTCTTCTGCAGCATCCACAGTGTGGTGGTGTCAACTTTACTTTCTGAGGCACAGACTGCCAGTTGTCTTACTGTGGTAGGAGGAGTGGAAATAATTACACCGTGGCTTCTAGAAAGCTGATGTGGCTGTGAAATTTCAGCAAGGCCTCTCTCAGAAGCCTCTGAGGCTGCGGCAGTACTCACTCAGGCATCCATTCAGCACACAGGCACACAGCACTCATGCAACTTTTCGCTCACATATCATCTCCGTTCATTTCACCCAGATATTTTCTAAGACTTAGACTTTCTTTTCAAAAGCTCCATGGTTCTTTGACCACGTGCTATGCCTTACTCCAGAAAGCCAGGTCAGCTCTGCAGAGTCCGGGAAATGGGACAGTGTTGTCACCCTGCGCACTCGGTCAGCGACGGGTGGGTAAGAGGGTCACCAGAGTGGACTGGAGCCTCAAGAGCCACTTTTCCAGGCAGCAAGGCTGTTCTCATAGTTACTGTAGTAGTCTGTGCAGTGACAGCTGAGGAGGCAGCTGTCCCTCCAGGCAGGGCAGCCATTTTACTTTCCCACAGCAGACCTGGCTCTGGGAAGTGGCCAAGAGGAGACCCATCTTATCTACACCCTGAACTGTTCCCACAGTGGCCAGTTGCAGAAGTTCTTTCTGGTAGAAGGCTGGGGACTCCATTACCACTAGGATTTGCAGAGAAAGCTGAGAGTGGCTGTTGAATTCTGCCAGCAGAGCAACCAGGTCAGGGCCAGCAAAGTCAAGCAGCCTCGCCGGCCTCTGTCCATCACATCACACAACACACACAACACTGGGGATATTAAGTACACAGGGACCCACTGCTGCAGAGGACCATTAACCCTAGGCTGTCCCGGCATTCTAACTGGAAGGCAGGGCAGGTTTATCAGGGAACACAGCTTGTGCTCACAGGAGTGTTTGGAGAGCATCATCCTGAACATTCAGCTAATTGTAAAAGATCTCTGTCAAAACTGGAAAGTAGCAGTTCTGATCTAGTCATTTTTGTTTCCTGGTTCAAACCTTTCGATCTCTTTTTTTTTTTTTTTTTTTTTTGGTTTTTCAAGACAGGGTTTCTCTGTGTAGCCCTGGCTGTCCTGGAACTCACTTTGTAGACCAGGCTGGCCTCAAACTCAGAAATCCGCCTGCCTCTGCCTCCCGAGTGCTGGGATTAAAGGTGTGCGCCACCACGCCTGGCTCAAACCTTCGATCTCTTTTTCATTTTCATTTAAACAGTCTCTGGGCTCTGTTTTTATTTGTCCGGTGACTGGGAGAGAGCAGGTTGTCCCCCCCCCCCAAGTGTCCCTGTGTCTTTAGTTACAGCCTACGGTTCAAAAAGCTGCACGTGTTTACAAGAAGCTCTTACCCTCCACTCAGGCCGCCGGCTCTGGGGGGGCGGACGTGTCCCAAGCTTGTGACAGCAGCTTGGCAATCTCAGATCCACGAGGTGCTGTCTGGAATCATGGGAGGCACTGGCAGTGAAAGGAAGGCTTTACGCCAAGGCCCAAGACAAAGCTTTAGCAGTGGGCAGACTCACTGGAAAGCCGCCCAGTTCTCTTACCTCTACTTCCTGCTGTGAGGGACCCACCCACCGACAGAAGAGGAAGGGTTAGGAAAGGGTTTGGATCCATCAAAAGTACTTGACCTCAAGAAACCATTAGTAATCCAAAATGTTTAAAGGAACCAAAGGCATCGCCAGGTATTTGCCAAAAGCAGCCACTTTTAAATTTTGAGACTGTGTTCTCAAGTCAGACCCCAAAAGGTTCCATCTAAGGTTATAATTTCCACAGAGATGTAGATATTTCTTACTTGTTTTCCTGTAAAATAGCATAGAGCTGTTTGTTGGTTTAAGAATAACATTCTTGGTAGCAACGCTGAATTATTTTCTTGTTTGTCAAGGTTAGTTATCTGTTGCTTGCAATGGACACGCAGGTGTTTTTCTTCTTTTCATCTTCACATAATGTCTTAGCATCTCACTTCCTGACAAGAAGGGAGAAAACACCAGTGGCAGCAACCATGCCTGCTGAAGCACTTGTTAATGAACAGAAAATCATGGCAGTCGGGGGTCCATTCGTGTGTTGCCTTTATGTTGTTTTTAAAAGACAAACCATGATGCCTTTGTACTTGCTGTTTGCACCCCTGACTCGATTCTGTACTGTGTCTGAATGCCATACGTTTGCACTTGTACTGTACATAGGCGATGCAGACTGTATTTTTATATGTGTGCGCATTTATCATTGGATCTTTTGTACATAGTGGCAGTATTGTAGCTGATCGGGAAATGTTTGATATCTCAGCAATTTTGCATTTTTGTGTCTCAAATAAAAAACATTTTGATGTACCATGATTTTGTGTGTACAGAGAAATACACTGTAGGTGCTGTAGACTTGTGAGATGGAGCAGCCTCTGGCAGGACAGCATCTTCAGAATAACTCCCAGCCAAACAGCAAGAGGGCCAGCAGAAAGTAGGCTGTTCACCTCATGTCCTCACACAACAGAAGCTCATTGGTGCCCACTAGCCTCAGCCTGACTCTCCAGACATGTTCTGTTCTCCACAGAATCGGGAACCACTGAGTAAGAGACATTAAACTATGTGGTCCTTGCTACAGCATGGACACACAGTGTCCACAGTGAGAGCTCCTCTCTGGTGGTGACAACCACACCAACAAAACTTCCACACACCCAGAACTGAGTCCTTCAGTTCAGCAAAGTCTCAAAAGCACCTACCACATACAAGAACTTTATGGCCCATATAGAATGATCTTTAGAAGTTAGTAAGTAGGGGAGAGGCATTTCAGCCGCAAGCCCATGGTTAAATCAGATAACGTTTTGTTGTGTGTAACTCTGCTCTACCTTGCTTTGCTCCGGGAAGGGATGCTTACCAGCCCCCACCCAGCCTCCCTTGAATACACAGATAAAAGATAGACCCACAGTTGTTCCTTTTCAACTTGCCTTCTTGGCAAATTGCTGGGCACCACTATCTCCCACCAGAAAAAGCCTGCCCTTATCAATTTCTTATCTCCATCTCTCCACTTGCCCTAAACGTCTGTGGCTAGTCCCATCTAGCCCCTGCCAAACATGCCTGACCACCCGCTTGTAGTAGTGGCCACAGGCCCCACTTCCTCCCGAGACCTCACATGGCTGCTGTGTTCTCCCTCCAAAGCATAGCAAAACTCCTTCCTTGCATCTTTTTCCTCCAGTACCTTCTGCCCAACAATTTCTTTACTGATAGATCAAGAACCAATTGAGGAACAGGACCTTAGCATCAAAACTACCCTTACAATGTTTAACTCCCCTCTTGAATTAGAAGAAACCAAAAGGTGGTAAGCTTAATTGACAGTGACAATTGATGTGACTATATGTGTGACAGAAAAGGCTGGTCAACAGTTGCAGAAGACAGATAGTTACCTGTGTATCTTGGGTGCAAGAGAACAGTAAACAAATTAGTAAGTGAACTGTCTGCAGTGTCCCACTACTACAGATCCCCTTGCCTGTAGGATGATACTTTACCTGAAACAAAACTGGAACACTAGGAGTGGGTGTCAAGAGGAAACTTGGATGAGGGCAGATTCCCTGGAGACCAACTGTGCCCTGCCTTCTCTGTGCAAGGCAGTGAGCTCAGCGCTGGGGTTGCCCTGTGGGAAGGGATCCACAAAGGAAGCACCCAGAAATTGGGGCTGGGCCTGTAGGAGACCACAGGCTCTAGGGCTACTGGCCTGAGGCATAGAATCCCCCCACAAATCACTGGGTTTTTGTTTGTTTATATGTTTGTTTTCTGGTAGTACTGAGCTTTAGAAAGTCTTTGAGGTATTGGGCAGTCTGCTGAGTATATTAGGAGCCTTCAGTGCCAAAGCTTTACAGTGATGGCTGCTAACTGATAATGGCTACATTGTCACAGATGGCTAGTGTGGTGGTTTGTATATGCTTGGCCGAGGTAGTAGCACTATTAGGAGGTATGGCCTTGTTGGAGTAGGAGTAGGTGTAGGCTTGTCAGAGGAAGTGTGTCACTGTGGGGGTGGGCTTTGAGACCCTCCTAGCCATGTGAGAGTGAATCTTCTCCTGGTTTCCTTTGGATGAAGATGTAGAACTCTAGCACTATGCCTGCAGGGATGCTGCTGTGTTTCCTGGCTTGATGATAATAGACTGAACCTCAAAACCTGTAAGCCTGCCCCAATTAAATGTCCTTTATAAGTGTTCTTGGTCATGCTGTCTGTACACAGCAGTAAAACCCTTACTAAGACAGCTAATCCACGTGATTTCCGGGCAGTACCGAAGACAGGAGGCTCATCAAGATGCTTGGACACCAGAAGTTATCAACAGTTTCTCCTAACCCCATAATTCTGGGGGTTCCCATTCTCTCATCCTCCTATAGTAGCAGCTGCTGCTGTCTCCTCCACCCCCACCCCAGAACCCCAAAGTTCCCTCTACATGTCTTTCTCTCTCTCTCTCTCTCTCTCTCCCATCTCTCTCTGAGTGTCTCTCTATGCCTATCTCTGCTGCCCTCTCACCCCTCTTACCCTCCTCTCTCCCTCTCTTCCTTTCCTCAAGTAGTCATGCAAGAGTCTGAAATATTGTTGAAGACCCCAGACTCAGTGTGCAAAGACCAAGAGCACTTATTCTGAAGAAACATCCAGCATGCAGGGGTCAACCATTCTCTAAAATAGCAACCCCGGACAAAGGCATGCAGGCCTTCTTATAGGGAACCAGGGGAACTCTCTATAAGGATTGGGTAATCTAAAATTTCATTGGTGGGTTCTGGGGAAGTGGTCAGTAGTCTGCATTCCTATGTCATGAACGTTTAACCATAGGATGAGATAGGGCTGCCCAGCAGAGATGGCCCATTCTGAGATAAGCTATTTCCCCATTTTTGTGGTTATCCCCAGGGTGTTCTTTGGAAGGGGGTTTTCTGGATTTTATGGTCTGTTCCTGGAGCTGGTACCTTATGGCCTTTTTTTAAAATCAGGCCTGGTTCTTAAATGGAGACAAATGGTGTTTATGTCATCCTTTCAGTCACATGTAATTTAATTCTCCTAGATTCACTTCCCGAGTGCCAGGATTACAGCCATATGTCACTGCACCCAAAGTATGTAGTACTGGAGATGCTAAGCAAGCACCCTACCAGCTGAGCTGAGCTATATCCCACCTCTCCTTGCTATTTTCAGACAGGGCCTCACTAAGTTGACCTGACTGGTCCTACACTCATTCTGCATACAAGGCTGGTCTTGAACTTGCTGAGTAGCAGGGTTCCAGGCCACCTGGGATGCCAGTCAGGCCTCAATGGTTCTGCTGGGTGCCAGTTTTAATATTCATATGACTCAGAAGCCTAGTCATCACAGCCTAGCTTTTCTGTTCGTTTATGTGACAAGAAAGTATGCAAAAATGAGAAAAGAGGCATCTTGCTGAGTTCATCAACTGCTGAAGGCCCCGACTGATGGGTATGTGTGTCACAGAGCCTTAGTAGTAATCAGTGAGGACGCATATGCTTCCTGCTCCTGTGGGAGCCAGTGGGGACGCAGATCCTTCTGTGGGAGTCGATGAATGGTAGCTCTGACTATTACCAAACTGGCCTCAAACCCATGGATATCCACAAACCTCTGCCACCTGAGTACCAGAATCAAATATCATGCCCAGAAAGAAGGGGCCTTTAATCTAGGTTGATCACTTAGACATATAGATTTCAGCATGCAAGACTGCCCAGTGCTGCCAGGGTTGACAATTTAAATTCAATTCCCCAAGACTCATGTAGAGAAAGAAAACCCATTCACAAAATAAATTTGGACTTAAAAAGTTCATACTTTGCAAATACAACTGACTACAGCTTAGTAAACTATGCCAATACTGAGGCTCATCTCAGCCTTGATTAGCCTTCAGCCTTTTTTATGCTGCCTGTCTCATATACACACATTTACCGAATGAACAAATGGATGAATGGATGGGTAAATAAATAAATGTAACTTTAAAGATCTGATAACCAAGATGGCTCACTTGCTCCCAAGCCTGTAAGCCTGAGGTTAATCTCTAGGGCCCGCATGGTGGAAGAAGAGAACTAGTTCCCACAAGTTGTCCTCTGACTTGTGTGTGATGGCACACACACTTAGGCAAACACAATTTTAAATATTAGAAAAAACCCACAAGATATAACTTTCTTCCCTGCCAGAGCCGCAGCTCATTGGCAAAAGTGAACTGAAAAGGTGGTAAGCCAACCAACCAAGGAGAGGCAGAAAACATCAGAAGTGCCAATCTGTGCTTGCAGAAACAAGCTACAACCAAGCTCATCAGAAGCGATCAGTGAGAAGGCCCTGCCCTGAGAGCGCCTGCGGCGACTGATGTGATCAAGGAGAGAACTGACTCTTGACATTGTCCTCTGGTCTCTACCAGTGAGCCACGGTGGCATGTGCATCCCACATACACCTATCACACACATCTAAAATCAGTAAATGTAATCTGTCCCAGGGAATGAGACACTACAAAAATGTAGGGATAGTAAATATTATATGGCAAGCACTGACACACCCAATTTCATTTTTAAAAAACCTACTGAAAATAAGTGAAATAAAGTGAAAGCAAGAACATGTGTGGAACAGTAGTGGATATGCAAGACTTTCCTCTCAACAGATCAATTAAAGCACCATAACCACACACACACATACACACACCACACATACACACACACACACACACACACCACACATACCACACACACCACACACACACACACCACACACACACACACCACACACACACACCACACACACACACACACACCACCACCACCACCACACACACGAGCTTTAGAATACACACTCTCAACAGCCAAGGAGTTTTCTCTAAAATAGATCATAAGGTAGGCCTCAAAGCAAGTCTTAAATAAAAAAATAAAAAAATTTAAAAACCTGAAATAACTTCTCATATCTCATCATATAGTGGGAACACCTAGAATTTGATACTCAAAAAAAAAAAATTACAAACATGAGAACATTGAACCATACACATTTTCTTTGTAGAGCTGAAGATAAAACCCAGGCCCTTGTCCATGGGATGCAAGCACGCTGTCCTACCACTGAGCTATACCTCCACCTTTTGAACACTAGATTCTCAAATGATCAGACCGTCATTGAAGAAATGAGGGAGGGGGTTTTAAAATATCATGGAATCAAATGAAAACATAGCATACCTGAAACTCTGGGATAGTTGTGGGTCTGAGGGACTGCATCAGAAAGTCAGACATGTCGTGGTGGCGTTCTTCTTTAATCCTAGCACTCAGGAGGCAGAGTCAGGCAGCTCTCTGTGAGTTCAAGGGTAGCCTAGTCTACAGAGTAAATTCCAGAACAAGCCAGGACTACACAGACCAGACTACCCTGTCTGAAAAAAAAAAAAAACTATACTGCAAATAAATAGCCTGATGGTGCACCCCAGGTCTTGGGAAAACAAGAACAAGCTATACTCTAAAGTATCCGAATGCCAAGAGTTACTGAAGAATCAATGAAAACCAAAGCGTCAGTGGAATGCTGAGTCAGATCTCTGAAAAGATGAAGATTAACAAGCCCTTAACCACAACAACCAAGAAAGAGACAAGATAACAAAATCAGAACCTTGTACAAAGGGGTACACTACAAACAGAGGTGAAACTCTCAGGGAAGTCTTTAACAACTTCTAAGAAATTGGAAAATCTAGAAGAATTTTCTAGACGCACACAGCCTATCAAAACCAATCAAAGAAGACATAAGTGAACAGATCTCCAGGTAGCAGCAAGACTGAATCAGTAACTAAGAGACTCCCAGGGCTCTGCTCCGTCTGTAAAATGATTGCAGCTCAAGCATGAGGACCCAAGTTCATCCCCAGAATCGATGTAAGAGCTGAGTGTTCAGGGTTATACACACTTGTAACCCCAGAGGCAGTGAGAAGAGAGGCCAGGCAGTCCCGTAAGCAACCTTGTCTCACAAAACAAAGAGAACAGCTCCTGAGGCTGACCCCTGGCCTACACACACACATACAGACTTTGCATATGTTCATGCACATGTGCACATATACATGTCTCTTAACAATGCCCAATATTGTAAAAAATGTAAAATTAATATTGTTTTTTTAAAGCACTAACAAAATGAGCTATAGAGTCATGCAATCTTCAAGATTCCAGAAAACAATCTTGAAATTCATATTGAGTAAGAGCCATATGGAGGGATTGCAGGGCCTGACTTCAAAACCACTGAGCCATCTGACAAAACAGAGATGCAGACCATGGATCAGAGCAGAGGAGCCAGAGAACAACCTGAAGCCACAAAGCCACCAATGAAGGGAGCTCGCCCCGCCCCCTCTCTCTCCAAGTATCAAATCTGATCAGAATAAAATCTGAAACTTTGACTATACCACAGAATTCATAGGGAAAACATGCCGAGTCCAGGCACAGGCAAGGACGTTCTCACAAGGGTTCCAACAGCACCGGAAAGAGTGGCACGGACTGGGAAGTAAGACTGCTTGCCAGATGAAAAGCTCGGGCCCTGCATGGGCAGCGACCAGCACTGTGAACACACAGCCCACAGTGTGGGGAGAAAGCCACTGTCAACTGCTTATCTGACAACAAGGTATTGTCCAGAATACAGGAAGCAGAATTCTACCCAGTTACTAAGTGGGCGGGGAAACTAGATAGGCAGTGGTCAAAAGAAGTATAAATGTGTAATAAACACATGAAATGATTTTCAGCATCCACAGCAATCATGGAAACACTGTTGAGGTTTGGTCTGTTGCTATGCATTGTGATACTAAGTTCTGTACAGAAGTTCTAGGCCTATAAGTGAATTCTCACATTTATCAGCTTTTGTCATGCAAACCTTGCTCCTTAATTTAAAACTATTGGTTAAATAAAACAGGCTACAGCCAATTACTGGAGGGCTTAGGTAGTGGGTTTTGAGTTACCTGAGTGAGGATAGAGAAGTGAGAGGAGAGACCACAAGGAGGAGAGAGAAAAAAACCAAGTGAGAGGAAGTGAAACCTGGCTGGCTGCTCGCCTTGCATGTGCAAAGCCCTGGGTTCAATCCCCTATACCAGGAAAACTAGATGTGGCTGCAAATGCCTACGGTCCCTGCAGATGGCTGGTGGGACAAGTGGATCAGAAAGTTCAAGGCCATCCTCAGCTAGACAGGAAGTTCAGGGCCAGCCTGGACTAGATGATAGTACATTTTAAAAAAATTAATAAACTCAAAGGTAACAGAGAAAAAGAAAGGAAAAAATACTAAAAATTATGGGGATATGGAAAGTACATAGTAAAATGATAAATTTAAATCCACCTATATTCATATTATCATTAAATGCCCTGACTTTCTTCAGGACGAACTGTGAGACAGTACTATAGGTGACGTAAACCTCTCCTCCCGCGGTTGCGCTTGGTGTTTGTCACAGCACAAAAACCTCCTTCTCCTTCTACTTGAATGGCTGTCATCAAGAACAGATGCAGGGGGGGACCTTTAACCACAGCCGGCCGGCCGTAGGAAATGTGAACTATGGAAATCAGCATGCAAGTGTCAAACAAACAACAAACAAACAGAGCTAGCACATGGCCCAGCCCCGCCACGCAGCAGTGTATGCCTGATGGAGCCAAGGCAGCTTGCACAAGGCCCTGGCCACTGCAGCACAGTCACGCCAGCCATGCAGTGGAATCAGCTGAGATGGTGTCAGCAGACAAAGGAAGACGATCTGATAGGGGTGTGCACATTCGTTGGACTTGCCCAGCATGAAAGAGGAGACTGTGTCATTTGGAGGAACATGGCCACAACTTTGAAGTCACTATGTGTAGTGTTTTAGTGGTAACACTCCCTAAAGTATTTGAACACTTGTCCCCAGCTAGTGGCTGTTTGGGGGAGTGTTAAGGCCTGGGTAAAATAGTAAGGCCTAAATGGAATGTTAAGGCCTAGGTAACTGTTATCTGGCTAGCCTGGCATTATGAGGAAACTTCCTCGTGTGTTTCTGCTGTTACTAGAAAACTTTCTAATGCCAAGACTGATTGCACATTGTGTTATGTTCTGTGCCCTTGGAAACCAATCACGATAGAAGTCAGTAGAACAGCTTTGTAAAGTTACCCACAATAAGCTGGAACCTGAACCAACCACCCTGCAGCACTTCCTACACCTGTGTATTAGCTTTTATGGTATAAGCTGTCCCTGGATGGGCCTCAACATGAGAGAGACACTTGCACTAACATAAACTATTTGGAATAAGACTTCCATTTTAAGTAGGGGTTGAGTAAAGTTTACCTTCCCAAGACCTCCCTGGGAACTGACATTCTACTTGACAGAAAGAAACAGGTACGTGGGTAATTGACATCCTGGTTGGAAAGTTAAGACATGAATGTAGACAAGTCTCATCTTGGAGGACAAGACATGAATGTTGAACAAGGCAAGTCCCCTGCCACAGCTGACTACCCCAACCAATGGGAGCAGGATAAGTGTACAATAAAGACATGTTCCGAAGAAAATCCCCTATCCCTCAATCCTGATTGGTGGAATAACTCGGCACAAATGTTTGTAGCTCTCAGGCTTAAAAAACCCTGTAGAACCTTAACTTGAGGTCACGGTTCAGTTCCCCAATCTGGACCGTGGCCCTGGCCAAGCAGTCCTGGGGTGTGGGCTCAGTAAACTGTCCCTGTCAGGCTGAGATCAGTGTGTGTGTGGTTCATGAAGTGACTCCGGGACCCCAACAGGGAGGTTTGGGAGATATGGCCTTACTAGGCAAGACTTCACTCTGAGCAGGCTTGAGAAGTTTAGACTCAGCCATTTGCAGTTCTGCTTGCTTTGTGCTTATGGCTCAAAGTGTGAGCTGTCAGCATCCTGTTCCAGCCACCTGCTCCCACCATCGCACACGCCAACTCTCTGGAATCATAAAACCAAATAAACTTCCCTAAGCTGCCTTGGTCTTGGGTGGTTATCACAGCAACAACGTAAGGAACACATCACATTAATGACATGGGCTCAGTTCAGACACATATGAAGGGTCTACAGTTAACTCCTGATTTTACGTGCGTATAAATGTATATAAGTAGATAAATATAAGATAGATATATGCATAAATGTGTATATAGAATATTCACAAACACAAATGGCATGAAATCAGAAAGGGGCGTATTTGGACAGAGGGAGGGGTAGAACAGGAGGGACCAAGTGAGAACAACAGTGCAGATGGTAAAAATGTCTTCAACCTGTCCTGTTGCATGCTAACATTTACAATTTTTTAAAAGACAAAACTCACTATGACTTGCAACAAGTGTTTTCCCTGGTTTTGTTCATGGGCTTACGTGGAATCTGGCTTTCATTTGTAAATTTTTCCCTTATGATTTTTGTGTGTACACTCCTGTGCATATTCCTATGGTCAGGTGTGTGTTCATGTGTGTGCATGTGGATAGAAGACAGAGACCAGCTTTGGGTGTCATCCATTCCTTTGAGACAGGGTCTCTCACTGACTGGACAGCCAGTGAGGCCCAGGGGATCCCTCCCCCATGCCACCTCCCTATCCCAGGACTACAAGCACACAGCATTTTCACATGGGTCTGGTGAGTAAACTCAAGTTCCCATGCTTGCAAGCTATCATCTCAGCCCCTGCCCGTGTGGCTTTCAACATTTTTATTAGAGTGTGCTTGTGTGTGAGCACGTGTGCACATGCTGCTGCATGCATGGGGACATCAGAGGGCAACACTGTAGTGCTACCCCTTGCCTTCCCTCTCTGTTGGTACCAAAAATCAAACCGTGGTCACAAGATATGTGGCAAAGCTCCTCTATTCACTGAGCCATCTTGCTGGCCTTCCTTATGCTATTTTTAAAGCTCGCAGAGGCCTGGGAGCACTTGCCAACACACCTTGATGACTGCCAAAGCACCCAGGTGAGGACCAGAAATAAAACCCTTCAAGACTCAGGACACTAGGGACAGAAGCCAGTGCCCTACTTGAGGGCAGCCTGTTAAGAGCCACAAAACTACGTGGCTTCTCTTAAAACCTTATTTTGACTTCCACAGGGAAAAAAAATCTAATGTATCCATAACATGATGAGGAAAAAGAAAATAGGACACATTTCGCATTTGACATTTTCTTCTTAAATTTAGCACTGTAGCACACATAGAGTTCAGAGCACACAGAGAATCAGGAACGGATTCTCCTTCCACTGTGGGTTCTGGAAACGAAAGTGGGCTCGTCACACTTGGCAGCAAGCCTGCGTCTCTACCTGCTGAGCCATTCCCGCTAAGCCAGTGTCTGACCTTGTCACAGCTCAGTTTGTACCTACATGCTCATGGCCTCCCTGCACTGAGGTCAGAGCTACAGTGGGGAAAGCAAATGGTAGGATTTGGCTCCGAATAAACCCACTAGAACATTGTGCTTCCATTTCCTTCCATCCCTTTGTCTTTTCAAGTGGCTAAGAACAACCTGGAAATAATCACCTCCCACACCAAGCACCAGGCAGCGTGGGTGCGGTAATTGGTGTCAGATGACAGGAGGTGACAGTTTTAAACAGTCACCTTAAAGTCATCACCTGATTCATCTTTAATCCTGTAGGTATCTTTAGGTATCACTTTAGACGTTTTATGAGATGGTCTTGTGTAGCCCAGGCTGGCCTCAAACTCACGATGTAGTTAAACATGACCTTGAACTTCTGACCCTCCTGTCTGTACCTCCCCTGCCATTGAGAGCTGGGATTATAGGCCTGTGTTACCACACTCAGTCCATGAGGTGCTGGGGGATCCAGCTGTGAACCCCACCCCCCGGCTTTTACCAATAGTGCTGCATGCCCAGCTTGCAAAGTCTAGATTTTAATCTAGAGTAGTAAATATGAACATGGAAGATGGCCCAACAGTCTCTCTCTCTCTCTCTCTCTCTCTCTCTCTCTCTCTCTCTCTCTCTCTCAATCTCTGTGTGTGTGTGTGTGTGTGTGTGTGTGTGTGTGTGTGTGTGTAAAATGGAGAGTCATTTATACAGTGGAGATCCAAAAAGTGGTCTGTGTAATTATCAAAGTAACATCCCCGGGCTGGGGAGATGCTCTGTGGTTAGATGCTTGCTGCGTAATCAAGAGGACCTGAGCTCAGATCCCCAGAAGCCATCGAAATAGAGTGGGTGTGTCTACCCACATGGAGTTTCAGTCTCAGAAGACACAGGCAGCTGTCTGAACAGAAGCCAGACTGGCAAGCTGTGGGTTTCATTAGAGACCCTGGCTCAGTGATAAGAAAAATGCATCAACCCTGCTTCTCCACACACACGCACACACAAAGCACACAGGCACACACACACGCACACACAAAGCACACAGGCACACAGAAAGGGGGGAAACTTCCTGAACAATGTGGGTGAAATTCTGAGGATGTAGAGTTCTGAGGATGGATCTAAATGAAGATGAATAGTTCTTCCCTTTATGCAGAAGTGCACCATCCATCATTCAAGGCACCTTGGAAACGTGACAACGTACATGACAAGGAATGAATTCCAGCCACTCACATACTGCTTCTTATGAAGTTCATCATTCTGAAAGACCCCAAGGCATTTGTTTGGTTTAATCTCGTACATGAAGCCCTTATACATGTCAGCTTTGGCTACAGTGTCATAAAAAGTGTGAAGCTGGCTGTTTCTGTCTGTTCCTTAACCCGACACAACCCAAAACTGAGGGTCTCAAGCCAGAGGAAATATCAGCCTTGCTCCTGTGGTGTGGTGTGGTGTGGTGTGGTGTGGTGTGGTGTGGTGTGGTGTGGTGTGGTGTGGTGTGGTGTGGCAGCTGTTAGGGGCAGGTGTGGCATGGAGGGACAGCTGTAGGGGGTGTGTGGAGGGACAGCTGTGGGGCAGCTGTGTTGTGTGGAAGGGCAGCTGTAGAGGGCAGCTGCGGTGTGAAGGGACAGCTGTGGGGGCAGCTGCAGTGTGGAGGGGCAGCTATAGGGGCAGCTGTAGGGGGTGTGGAAGGGCAGCTGTAGGGACAGCTGTGGTGTGGAGGGGCAGCTGTGGGGGCAGCTGTGGCATGGAGGGGCAGCTGTAGGGCCCACCTCTGTTTTCATATGTTGTTGTTTTGGGACATTTGTTTGCTTTCTGAGACAAGGCCTCAAGAGGCCAGGCTGGCCTTGAACTTGCTATATCAATAAGGATGACCTGGTACTTATAATCCTGCCTTTGCCTCCCCAGTGCTGAGATTACAAACATGGAGCACTACATTGAGTTTATGCAGTGCTGAGGATCAACTCATGGCTTACGTGTGCTAGGCAAGCACCCTAGCAAATGAACTGCCTCCCCATCCTGCTTGTTTCCTGTCTGAGCTGTGCTTTATAACTCTCCAAGATATAAACAGCGCTATTTCAGGCACTTGCACCTGTAGACTGAGCTTCAACACCCACCAGGTATTTCTATCTGTGACAGATTATGTCCCTTGAAACCGTGAGCCAAGACAAATCTCTGTCTTAAGTTATCTTAAGGCCATTTTGTGAGCGTCGGGGAAGTATGTAATCTTCAGAGCCGACCTGGCTGCACCTCCGTGCAATAGGAAAGACGGCAAAGTGAGTACACCACGATGGTCCTTGTGAGGAGAGTTTTATTCCTGAGGATAAATGAAGGTCAACACAAAAGCAAAGGCACACACTGAGACAAAATCAGTGCCTGAGGCTGAAGAGATGGCTCAGTGGAAACACATGCCGTCAAGTGTTCTCTCACATGTTCTCGCAGAGCACCCGAGTTCAGTTCCCTGCACACATGCTGGACAACTCACACTGCCTGTAGTTACAGTGCCAGGAGTTCAGAGACCCACACCCTCCACATACATATTCACACAAATAAAACTAAAATCATGTCAGTAAAAGTTGTCTCATAGCAACTGTGTTCTTGGATAGCTGAAAAGAAGGTGCTCTACATCACATCAGTTTTGGTTGGGAGCAGCAGCCGCATCCTGCTGCTCTCCCTCTATCTCTTCCTACACATAGCCTGACAGCAACCTGATGTCAACACTCCACACTGATGCTGTACCTCAGATAACCTGCTTGTACTTTCCAGAGCTCATCGCTACCAGGGTGACCTTGCTCAGGCTCTGGAATGAACCACCCTCAGTGGATCTTTTCCCAGATGGAGCTTCAGAGTGACTAGATGAGGTGATGCCAAGACATCTCACATGGGTGCCACTCCTGTGCAGGAAAGAGAGTGCTTTCCTGTCTTTGCATTTGAGGGTGGATGCCAATGCTTGTTAAGGGTCTGGAAGCTGTCATCGTCACCTTCTTTCGTAGCTCTGGATTTTCAGTTACACAGACAACACGTATGTGCAGTAATCTGCAGATGACACACAGCCCAAAGGGAGGCGGGGATGACTTACTTAAATGGAGTGTTAAAAGGAAAACATTTTCCTCCTTGAGAGTCGCAGGAAACTCACATTATGAGATAGCAATGAAATAAATTTGGAATCAAAGACTTGAAAGGGAGAAAGAAGAGGGAAGGGAAGAAGAAGAGGGGGAAAGAGGAGGAGGAGGGAAGACAGAGAAAGGAGAAGGAGAATGAGGAGGAGGGAGAGGAGGAGGGGAGAAAAACTAGGCATGGTGGTTATAAACCCCTTCACTGAGGAACTGGAGGCAGGAGAATCAAGAGTCCATAGCAAGCTTGAGACCATCCTGTGCTATGTAAGAGCTAGCTCCAAAAGCGAAGAAGAAAATAGGAAGGCAGTATGTGAGGAGGAAGCCCTGAGTGGTGAGTTCTGAGTGAATGTGCTAACATGAGCCAGAATGTGACCCTCAGACCCATGAGAAAATGACAAAGCCCCTCCTCTGCATGGGGTTGAGGTCTCAGAGAGATGTCAAAGCCTTCCTCTGGTCCATGAGCTGCTGTTGAGACTGTGTGCAGAGTGTCCACCATGGAGTTCCACCACTGGGTACTTACAGCCCTAAGACTGCTCCCCTACAGATCAGACCCTACTGACATTAGGTAAACATGCTCCCTGATCAGCTGTGTATCATACACCATGCCTCCTTGTTTATCTGTATGTAATAGCTGTGCCCCTCCTGTTTGCAATAACCCTGCCTCTCTGTTCAATTCTAGATAACAAACATGCTAAGCTTCCTGTGCAGGGTTGGGGGTGATTGTTAAGCCATTGACTTCCCCCAGTTCAAGGATCCAAGAAAACTCCAGCCAAAAACGCCAACAGGCATTGTGTAGACCCACCTGGGCTGAATCTAAAACTTATATGGAAAGGCAAGAGGCAATAGCAGTTAAAAAGAGCCAAGTCAGTGGGTCCTAACAAGTTCTATTCTCTTGTGAAGACAGAACGAGCTGCGTTGGAGCAGCCTGAGAAGGCCATATAACAGCTAAAACAGACACCCAGATACGGGGAATGGGACTTTAACTAAGCAGTCCCTTTCCTGTGATGTAATTCCTGAGCCCGAGGGAGCTAACAGAGGGAAGCCACTCCTTTGGCTCCCAGCTTCAGAGGCTCCTGCCCACAGTCCCTTGCTACGAGTAGGTGTGAGTCCAGGGGAAGGCTGAGGCAAAGCCGCTCTTCACAAGGGAGGCAGTATTCTAAGCACAAGGTTTGCCCTTCAAAGGCATTCCTCTGGCGACCCTCTTCTCCACTTAGGCCAGCTAAAGCTTCCACCACCTCCTAGGAATGCTGCCCAGTTATAAATCTGTCAGGAGGTCAACCCACTGATCAGGTCAAAGTCCTTATCCCACCAGTTCCCCAAAAGCCCTGCCCATGGTTAGGGATCACAACTAGAACACAAAAGCCTTTGGAGAAGACCCTGCACCTCCTGATACAACCATAGCAAGACTGTTTGACCCAGGGACAGCAGGGGGTGGGGGGGGGCACAGGCACGGTCATTCTATAAAACAGGAATGGAACTAAATTTGCATTTGAGGACAAGGAAGACCAGGCCGGACCTCACCACACACAAAAATGAGCAACACTTGACCTCAGCCAAAGGCTAAAAAACAACTCAAAGTTAACCCACACTATGTCAGAAAGGCTAAGGGAGTAAGCTGCTTGCTAGCCAAGCAGGAAGACTTGATTGAGTTGTCTATGTATGTAAAAGTCAGCCATGGGGCTGGAGAAATGTCTCAGCAGTTAAGAGTGCTTGTTGTGCCTGCAGGGGACAGAGTTTGGTATCCAGCTCTAACATCAGGTGGCCCATAACTGTCGCTCCACGTGTTCTAACACCCTTCTGGTCTTTAGAGGCCTACATGTGTGGCACACACTCACTCATAGACACATAAACATAAATAAAAATAAATCTTCAAGCCCCTAAAAAGTATAAAAACTGTTTGTAATAACCATTCGGGGTCACCTTCTTTGTCACTCACCTAGAGGGTCTGATTGAGGATTGACCCCAATGTGCCAGAAAATAAACCTCTTGCTTTTGCATGGAAAAATAAAAAAATAAATCTTCCAAAGTCAGGCATGGCTGTGTACATCTGTTCCTCCAGCACCGAGGGTAGAGAAAGATCTCAGAGAGCCAAAATCCTGACTTCTGGGAAAGAAAGAAAAGAGGGTAGACAAACCACTGGGATGTCACCATGTGTAACAGAACTTGCTGCAGAAGCCAGTAAGCCCGATGTACAGTCCCCTGAACCACCCAAAGGCAGGAGAGAACCAAATCCACGGACTTGTCCTCTGACCTCTGCACAAGTGCTGTGCTGCACACACACACACATCGTACATACACACTAGGAAGTAAAGTCACATTTTAATGTGTACGGTGGAGACGTGGTTGAAGATGTCTGATATTTACCTGTTGCTTTCATGGGTAAGTACAGCTCCACACACAAACACACACACATATCAAAGACCTAAAGATAAAGCTAGAATGATAACAAAATACAGGATAATAGGAAAATACAGGAGAAATTTTGTAACATGTTTTTTTTATCTTATCTGGTGGATTTAGAGTTGTGGTTGGATCTCATGCATGTTAAAATGGCATCCTTCTTCTGAGCTACTCACTCCAGCCCAGGTGTTTCTGCATGAGGACACAAAAAGAAGGAAACACCAAGGAAGAACAGCTTTCAACTAGACTTCCTCAAAAGGCACCACTAAGCAAGTGAAAAAGTAGTGGACAGAGATAGCTCAGGGGGTAAATTGCTTACTGGGCATGCCAAAGGTCAAGTATGGATCCTAGCACACAAGCATACACACACATACATGCACATACACATGCATACACACATGTGCACACACACATCACACACACATGAATACACATACATTCATACACAAAATGCAAGATCTGGAAAAATATTCATAATACATATACCTTACAAAACCTGCACCCACAATATACAAAGAACATGTATGATTCAATATGATGACAAGTCATGAATATGGGCAAAAATATGAATATGGCTCAGTGGTTAAGAGCACCGACTGCTCTTCCAAAGGTCCTGAGTTCAATTCCCAGCAACCACATCACAACCATCTGTAATGGAATCTGATGCCCTCTTCTGGTGTGTCTGAAGACAGCGACAGTGTACTCATATACATAAAATAAATAAATAAATCTAAAAAAAAGATATATACATGACTAACAAACACAGGAAAGAGCATTTAACTCAATTTCACTGATCTTCAGGATAATAAAAATTAAAAGAATACAATATACTACCACCTGACCACTAGGCTAGCTAGCTAATTGTGAAGACAGGTTGGGGCACCTTATCTACTGGAACTATAAAACAGCAAACATCACTTGATCCATGTCCCTTACTCTTGACTCCCTGAACCCGACAATTCATAAGTACCTTTGAGATGCCTAGCCTCAGAAAAACACCAAGAAGGGAGCTGCTCTCCACCCACTTGGGTCTGGAATCTAAGCTGTCCATTACTCTCAATGCTGACCACGAGTCCAGGAGCAGCACAAAGCGATGTAGGTACTTAGGGTAATGGGGAAAGCCCATTGCCATCAAGTGGCCTAAACTTGGAGGCCTGCAGTTTCCCCCACTCCACACGCAAGCAAACAGATTTTTCCAAGAATCCTATAAGCCACTTGGAGCGGCTCTCCAAGCAAGGTGCTGAGCCAGCAGCAAGAGAGTCTCCTAGGAGGGTATCAGTGTAGATCCCAGAGAAGCCACAAGTCGGTCGGTCAAGCCTTTAGCAAGGTTTAAGGGAGGGACTGCGCAGTATCAAGCAAGGCTTAGCCCAGCCACTGTAGTGAGCATCCCCACAGCCTTTGACAGACCCTTGGTGCCATCCTAGTTCAATGGGGCTAAGGATGGAGGTTCAAAGAACCCGGTTGAAGGAGCAGACTGAAAAATGTGTCCTCCGCAGAGACATTATAAACATGGAGTCGTGGTAAGTCTTCATGGTAGACAGCGCATCTAGCACCTACACATAGCACCCATGCTCACCACCATAAGCCACAGAAGAAGGGAGACTCCCTGCACTGCCAGGGTATATTCTGCAGCCTCATCGGGCAGGGCACGGTCCATGGCAGAGCTTTTGTCTAGAATAGCCACAGCCACGCCTCCACTTTTTTTTTTAACTTTTTTTTTTTTTTTAGGGTTTCTCTGTGTAGCCCTGGCTGTCCTGGAACTCACTCTGTAGACCAGGCTGGCCTCGAACTCAGAAATCTGCCTGACTCTGCCTCCCAAGTGCTGGGATTAAAGTGCACCACCACGCCCGGCCACAGCTCCACTTTTAACACTGTAAAATAAAGTAACACATTTCCAGAACTGTGTCTGTGTGTGTGCCACTCTCACACACACCCCACTCCACACACAGACACACAGACACACACACACACAGACTCGTCTGTAAGTAGACGACCACAGAGGCCAAAAGAGGCATTGGGCTCCTTGGAGCTGGATTTAGGTGATTAGAAGTGTCCAACATAGGTGCTGGGATCATGACCCAGCATCAAGCAACTGTGACCACTGAGACATCTCTTCAGCCCCATAAGTAAAGACAAACAAAAAAGAAAAAACAAAACGAAACAAACAAAAACCTACTTTGGAGATAGGCACTGGGACAGAAGTACAGGAAGAAAACAAAATCATGTATAGTGAAATGTAGAAGCTTAAAAATTGTTCAGACTTTAGCAACTCAACCACACAGATGAAACAAGACATTCTCTGGTGCCACATGGCTAGAGAGAGAGAAAGAGAAAGGGAGGTGGAGGGAGGGAGGGAGGGAGGGAGGGAGGGAGGGAGGGAGGGAGGGAGGGAGGGAGAGACAGACAGAAAAGAGAGAAAAGAGAAGAGAGGGGGAGGGAAGGAGAGAGAAAAAGGAGAGAGGGAGAAGAGAGGGGAGGGAGAGAGAGAAAGAGAAGAAAGAGAAGAGTGAAGAGAGAGGGGAGGAAGTGAGAAAGAGAGGAGAGAGGGAGGAGGGAGAGACAGAGAGGAGAGAGGAGAGAAAGAAAAGATGGGGAGGAAGAAAGAGAGGAGGGGAGGGGAGGGGAGGGGAGGGGAGGGGAGGGGAGGGGAGGGGAGGAGAGGAGAGGAGAGGAGAGGGGAGGGGAGAGGAGGAGACCTTGTCTCACAACAGCAGGAAACAAAGGCAGCAGAGGAGGTTTTCCAAGAGCATTTGGGAAGCCTTCTTTTCCTCCTGCCCTCAGACTCCTCTAAACCAGAGACAAAAAAAAAAAAAAAAAAAAAAAAAAAAAAAAAAAAATCAGATGAGTTCTTTCAGTAGACTAGAACAGTAGACTGAGAAGGGGCATGCTCTGAGTGGCCACCAGAGGGGTTGCTGGCAGCTCAGCATTGGTGAACTTACCTGGAACTCAGAAGGTGGCTAGGACCTCGTACTGTGCTAACTGAGGACCTACTCTGCAGGCTGTTCTCTAAACTGTAAGGTAGGACAGACTTGCCACTACACAGGTGTCCACTTTTCTGGCGCTGGCAGTACAGGCTTATGAATATTCTAACATTTTCATTTTAATTTTTAAATGTTGGGTATTTTCCCATGCCTTCCTACGCCCTTGCCCAAATGCTTTCCTCAGAACAATGTGATAAATTTTGGTCTTGGTGTTTGTTTTCTTGTGACAAGGTCTCAATTTTGTAGCCCAGGCCTGGAACTCACTATGTATCTTAGACTGGATTCCAACTCAGGCATTCCTCCTGCCTCAACCTCTCAAGGGCTGGGATGACAGACATAAACCATCCTGACTTCTTAAATTAAGGTTCTGGTACTTGCCTCTGCTACACAGGCTGGGCTGTGGATACTCCTAACATATGGCCCTACTATCTGACTGCATAATACTGGCTCGAGCTGCTGTAGAGACACATGTAGCAGGTCCTACTGGCAGAAAAAAATAAAAATAAAAATAAAAAGGCACAGGCCCCCTAATAGCTAACTCCCAGTCACAGATTCAGTCAACCGCGTGAAAACAGAAAACATTCAGTGGGGAAAGGCAGCTTTTAATAAGACATATGAAAAAGCCCATCCGTGCACAACAATGTTGTGGTACTTGTTTAACACACACGATTCACTCAGTAGTAATGTGCAGTATGCTAATGAGCGGTAGACATTTGTATTTTCCAAACCATAGGCTAGCAATAATTGCGGTAATTATAGTCTCATCTATTACAAGACACCGAATAAGGCAAAGTGCAGTGCAACTTACAGAAAAATAAAGACCTTTGAATACATTAACAGTCTAAACCTCTGTAGTTCAGACACGGGCATATAAGAGTCCTTTGTAGGCGATGTAAACTCAAACGGAGCAACCGCAGCACAAATCGCATTTCTAGCAAATATTTCTGATATTGATACTGATATCCAAGATAGTCCCTACGCCAGACAGAAGCAGTCTAAGAGCTAGTTGGGTCTTATTTAGCAAAATCGACACACCAATTCACAACACTGAGCCAGGCAGTCGAGGTCGCACTAATGAACTAGCCACCATATCTCTGTTTCCTTTGGGGAGGGAGAAAAAGCACTCCTCCAAAGGGGAAACTGAGGCTAAGAGAACGACTGCGCAAGTGAACGAGCCCACTGACGGAGCTGGGATTCGAACTACGGAAACAGAGACGCCAGGCAAGCTCCGCTCGGGATCTGCGGACCCGCCTCCGCGCCTGCCCACGGGAACTCCAAGCGGCGCCGGCAACTGGCGCTCGAGCTACGAGGAGCCGGGCGGTTGCACTCGGCTCAGGCGCGCACTCGCGCCCGTCAGGCGAGCTCATGGGAGTGGCGCCAGCATAGAAGCTCGCGCGGCCGCCACCTCAACGCAGGCGCGGTGGCCAAGTGGTAAGGCGTCGGTCTCGTAAACCGAAGATCACGGGTTCGAACCCCGTCCGTGCCTGCCCTCTTTCCGTGTGGATTTAAGAATTTTTTAGGTGAGACCCTTTTCAAGAGTGACCATGAAAGGTCCCTCGTCTTGAGCTTTGAGTTGCAATTTTTTCCCAGCACAGCTGTCTGGATAGATTGTTTTCTTTCAGCTTGATTCAAACGAACTCCTTTTCCGCTCCTCTCTCGCTCAAGGTGACGGTGGGTGGTGTAGCCACTGCACCCCGTCGGTCATGGGAGCTTCCACTTCAGGGAGAAGTTTGTGGAATGCACGGGTTGGACAGAGGTCGCAATCTGGAAGGATCACCTGCACATTTGCGGTAAGAGCTTCGCAGCTAAATGGAACCTGGCTGGCTTCAGGGCACTTCACGTTTTTCTGATTGTTAAAATCCAAGGTTACCCGCCGTAAAGAAAGAACCGCTGTTGCCCCACACCGACTCCACACCCGGAGTCAGCTGGAGTCCTTCTAGTTTGCGATTTTTAAAAGGAAATCCGTAGAAGTGGGCATCGCCTTCGAGAAGAGAGGAAACCCTGCCCGGACCTGGAACGATTCTGGTTTGAAAATGTAAGCCTCTGGCGCGGAGCCTCCTTTCGCCCCTAGCTAAAATGGGTCACGTGGTCCAGAGGCAGCGTTGGCGAGAATGCAGCCAGATACTGGCTGCAGAGGTGGCCTCTCCATATGGAGAGGCATGACATGCCTGTCACATTACATCACAGAAGTTTGGTTTGCATTCTCAAAAGAATGCACCAGATGGTGCTCAAAGTGCCTTTGCAGAGGTCACTGTCTGACTCCAACTCCAAGACCAGCGTCTTGTGGAATATGACAAACACCTCGCTCTCGTTTGTGGAAACCTGTCTGAGACTGAAGCAAACCCCGGTGGAGTAACACTCCTGAGAGAACTCGACTCTGCGGGGGTCGGGGTGGGGGACCAATCAAACCAAAGCAGACTCTCCTAACTGGAAGGGAGGAGGGAAGAAAAGAGTTGTGGGCTGGGATGATTGGTCAGATTCCTGGCTGGACAGCAGTGAGTCTCAGGAGTGTGACTTTGGAGGGGTTACAGCACAGCTACTGCACCCCCATCCTCTGGGACAAGGCCTTGTCATTTGGGTTTCTAACAAGCTTCAGGAATAAGGTGTTTCAAGTTCCCAGGCCACATTCTGAAAATCGCTGCCCTGCTGAAAGTCATAGCACAAAGTCATATTGCCAACCCGGGAAGAGAATATGCTATACAAACATGGAAGGTAGTCCTTCTTGCAAAGTAATGACTGGAGGTGCTGGGAACCTGCCTCAGCCAGAAAGTTCTTGCTGGGCAAGTATGAAGACCTGAGTTCAGACTCCCAGCACCTACATTTTCAAGGGAGGGGTTACAGGAGAGGGGGGGCATGATAGTGCAGGTCTGCAATCCTAAAGATAGACTGAGAGAAGGGAGACAAGAGGATCCTTCATCTACCAGTCTAGCTGAATTAAGGAGCTTGTCTCAAACAATAGGCTGTAAGACTGGTAGTGTTGGCCCCAGCATTCAGGAGGCAGAGACAAGTAGATCCCTGAGTTCAAGGCCAGCCTAGTCTACAAATCGAGTTCCAGGACAGCCAGAACTACACAGAAACCCTGTCTCAAAAATAAGTAAGTAAATAAATAAATAAATAACGTTATTAAGGAGACAGGCACCCATGGGGAAGCTGTCGGAAGGGCTGTTTCCATTCGTATCCTGCACACTGTTTGTATTTTCTATAAGATGATGGTGTTGACATGTGAAGTTTATTTTCACGGAATCATACCCACAAAAGGAAGAAGCAGGGTGAGAGAGGAAAGAGAGAAAGGCTGCAAAGATGGCTTCTTAGAACACAGGCAGATGACAGCAGCAGGGTGTAGATTGTCTGAGCATGGAGTTCTCCAGCAGTGTGTGCACTCCTTTTGTTGTATTTGATGCTGTTCTGCTATTCATTTCTTTCTGAAGAGCTACAAAAGAGCAAGTCTCCCATCTTAAAAAAAAAAATGTTTCCACGGCAGGTGTGGTGGTATTTGCCTGTAAAACCAGCACTTTGGGGAGGCTGAGGCAGGAGGATGGGAGTTCAGAGTAAGCCTGGGCTACATGTAAGACCCTATTTTTAAAAAACAATACCATCACAACAAAAACAAACCAGGCCTTCACAAAGCCCCCAAGGTTTCATCACCAACACATACGCACACACATGCACATACACACACAAACACACACACAGAGCGAGAGGAGGAGGAGAATATAAGAGTACAGATTCACTTATGAGGTGTTTTCTGTTTTTAAAACCCTCTTGTGTCTGTGTCTGTACATATGTGTGTGCGCACAAGGGTGAGTGTCAGGTGGCCACCTCTCCTGCTTTCCACTTTATCTGAGGCATGTCTCTCAGTGAACCCGGAGCTCCCTGGCTGTGCTCCACTCTCTTGCCAGCAGTCTTTTGGGACTCACCTGTCCCCCCCACACCGATGCAAGGGTTACCGCCATGCAGTGCATCTCCTCGTACAGAATTTCCCCTGATGCTGGGGATCTGACCTCAGGCCCCTGTCAGCGCAAGCCCTTTACCAACTGAGCCATCTCCCAGAGCTGCTTGTTTGCTTGTTTGCTTGCTTGCTTGTTTGCTTGTTTGTTTGTTTGTTTGTTTGTTTGTTTAGAAGCTTTAAGATTACACAGGAATCAGGTTGAGACTAGTGTGTGGGAGGAGAGTATCATGGAACTGTGAAACCAGTGTGCTATGTGCTATCGGATTGGAAACTAGCGACCCAAAGCCTGAATTCAGTTTGTTTACACTTTGGTGAGTAAAGCTGGCCATGCCGGTGATAACCCAGGCACTTTCTGTTGGTTTATTCCACTTGTGTTCATGCACATATGAAGCCATGTTTGGAGCTAGAGCTCTTACATGGATTTCACGTCGGCAGGTCCCCCTGGAAGCTGCTGCCTTTGTGAAGAATCGCACACAGTTCTTCTTCGGATATGGGGAGGGGAGGGAAGAAGGTGGCTGATACTGGGGCTGGGGGAAGGGTTTGAACTGGACCCCAACATGGGAAATGACCACCAGGGAGAAGATAATTTACATGGCGAGTCTGTGACTTTCTGATAAGAAGAAACTAAATGCTTCTCATAAGCCTCTCTGTTCTTGAATAAACAGTGGTAGCAAAGGGCTTAAAAGGCTTCCTCGAGAAGAAGAAAATGCCTAAGTTCTGGGACAGGAACTAGCAATCTCCTAAGATCAAAGGAAGAACTGTTTGTCAACAGAGACTGCACAGGCACAGCTGCAACAGTGCCACCTCATGGCCGCATAAAGCTAAAGCAATCATGCATTCGACCCTGCCCCATTGGAAAGAGCCTGGATGGACCTGGCCATTTAACTCACTGTGCCTTGGTCTCCTCCTCTGCTGTAAAATCAGAAGGACACACAGTAACTTACTTCCCTCCAGTCTTGGGGGCGGGGATGATTGCAGGGCCTTCGGGGTGCTACGGAAAAATTCTACCATGGAATTACAGACCCCCCTTTTTTATTTATTTTGAGACAGGATCTCAGTAAGTTACCCAGGCCAGATTCTTGATTCTCCTGCCTCAGTGATGGCAGGTTTGCTCCATCACATTTGTCTCTGTCATGGACGACAGTTCTACAAAAGATACTTCATGCCATCACAACTGGTCACAGAAGAAACTACTCAATATCTGGAGAGGTGACAATAGCCACGGTTGGCTCAGGGAAAGTTTTGTTCTGGATTGCTTTAAGATATAGTCTGATGCTATTGTTATAGGGCCTTGGAGATGTGAGTGCCCACTTATTTTTGCTAAACAAGTCCCCCTGAGGTCCAGTGGAGACAGAATTCCACCAAGTTTCACTCTGGGGAACCAACGAGTTTATTGGGTTCCCTTACAGAGCACAGGAGAAGGGTGTGGGTGATCTTCCTTCAAAGTGCTGCACTGCAAAGTCTTTACTCAGCAGAGATAATGGCTTCCCTTAGCCACACAGATGGAGAACCCAGTTATAGGACACTCTTGTATACAACAAGTGGTAGAAAGCAGCTGGAAACTCAGATGAAGTCACTGGGCCTCGCGTTCCTCTGTAAGGGGCTGTACCAGCCAATAAGACCAGGTGATGCGTGTGCCCCAGTACATGGGTGCCCCAGTACTCATACCTACTGGCACACTTGTTTTCACAAGAACAGATCAACTAAAGTTCTAGTATAGTTCCAATTATTCAAGAGCAACTAATGTTAGAGGTTAGCGGGTATAAGTGAACACTCCAAGATGGCTGTTGTTTTGGAAGACACTCTCACAAACAAATACAAATCTCTCTCTCTTTCTCTCTCTCTCTCTCTCTCTCTCTCTCTCTCTCTCTCTCTCTCTCACAGACACACACACACACACACACACACACACACATTAATGCACTGGGGTGTAGCCTCATGCTAGAGTGCTGCTTAGCATAAAGCCCTGGGTTCCACTCCCAGCACCATGTACACATATACACAAACTAACTACACAAATTTAATTAACAATTTGATAACATGGGAATGAAGGAGCGTGCATATACACATTGCCCCCAAACGCTCCCTTGTGCCTCTTTGACATCTACTTACTTGTTTGAGTGTGGCAAGTACTTACCGCATGAAACCCTCCCCCTGGAAGCTCACGGCACACACTGGCTGCTAGGCGTTATGTTGATAGCAGAGCCCCGGCATTAGTTGCTCTTGCTGGAACTTTAGTTGATGCTCTTTCATGTGCGTGTGAAGAACTGTGTCAGTAGGCATGAGTATCAGTGCACACACGGGATTGGGTCTATGGACATCATCGAGTTTGTTTTTGTCTCTGCGACTGTGGAACTGAGGCTGTTTGGGACTCATGTTCCTGCTGCCTGAGCTCCCCAAGGGCTAGGATTACAGAGGTCCATCACCACAGCCAGCATTGGCTCCTCACAAGGTAAAGAAGTCCTTTCTCCACACAAGACACTCTCGTGAATCTGGCTTGTTGATAAGGATAGACCTCCAGGTTGGCGTGAGTGGTGAAGAGAAGCCAACAAAGAGAGGCTGCCGGTCAGGCTCACAGTTTCCTCAAAAAAACCATGTAAAGGGAAAGCACAAAGAGCAAACAGGCGAGGACCCTGGAGAGCAGGTCGCACTCAACCTGCACTCCCATGGACGAGATGCCAATGAAGAAGCTGTGTCCCTGACTCTGACCTTCTAAAAAGGGCAGGCCTGGCCGGTCCCCACCTCCCCACACCCTACCTGGGCTAACATCGATGCTTAGAAAGTGACATTAAAGAATAAAAAAGAAATATGGACGCTTTCATAAGAAAGTGAACAGTCGTACACATTCCTCCCTTCAAGCCAGGAGAGTGTTTCGGCATGAGCAACACTTAAAAGAAGTGTGACAGAGCTTGGAGTGTGCACTAGGGGGCCTTCTGCTGAGTTCACTGCGCTGTGGCTCTTGTGTTTCCCTGACCAGGAGCCCCCTCAGTCAGGGGAGTGTAGATGGGTGACTCAGTGTGGGCAAAACTGAACCAATGAGTCTGGAAGCCTCACTACATGCAAGATCTGCAAGAGACCTCTTTTCTCCTTTCTTTTCCCCTCTTTCTCCTCTGTTTTCCCTCTTCCTCCTCTTCCTCCTCCTGTTCTTCCTCCTCCTCCACCTTCTTTTTATTTTGGTGCAGGATAGTCTCATGTAGCCCAGGCTGGCCTAGAATTCTCTATGTAGAACAGCCACAAACGTCTGGTCGCCCTGCCTCCATCTCTCATGCTGAGGCACTTACAATCATGTATCACCATGCTGGTTTATGTGGCGCTGGGGATGGATCCCAGGGCTTTATACATGCTTGGCAAGCACTCTACCCACAGCCTCAACATGCTCTGCTCCAAATGCCTCTTGCCCAGTGAGGCTGTGGCCCTTTAACTATCAAACCCTTTAGCCAGCTATTAAAAAAAAGAAAGAAAGAAAGAAAGAAAGAAAGAAAGAAAGAAAGAAAGAAAGAAAGAAAGAAAGAGAATAGAAAAGAAATAAAAACAAAAAACCACAAAACTGGACTTTGAAGAAAATATGAAATTTCCTGATTTAAAAATGTTGGCCTCTGAACCAAATGTATTGCTATTATTTTAGATGCTATTTGGGCCAAATGAATACATCCAGGTCATGTGGACCTGTGGGCAAGCTCTAGGCGAAGAAAAACAACAACAAAAACTTCTGAATCTAGCAGGCATTTATTTTTAAGTTGCTGTCTGTGTAAGAGTCAGGCGATGGCTCCAGTGGATTTCAAAGAAGAGTTCTGTTCCCATGGCAAAGTAGACCTTTCATTTCCATTTAGTCCAGACCTTCTTGTATCTTGCTTCCTTGCTCCTCTCCCTGCTCTTCCACTTCTTCCTCTTCCTCTTCCTCAGCTCCTCCTCCTCCTGTTCCTCCCCCTCCTCCACCACCTCCTCCTCCTTTGACTCCTGCTCCTTCTCCTGCTCTTCCACCTCCTCCTTCTCCTCTTCCTCCTCCTCCTGCTCCTGCTCCTTTAGCTCCTCCTACTGCTCCTCCTGCCCCTCCTTGTCCTCCTCCTCCTCCTGTTTTATCTTTTAGACAGGGTCTCACTATCTACCCTGACTAGCCTGGAGCTGGCATGTAGACTAGGCTTGCCTCAAGCTCATAGAGGTCCACCATGCTAAGTCAAACAGCTGGAGCTGCCACAACCACTCCCAGCTCAGTTTCTCGTCTTCCTTCCTTGTTTATTTTTTGTTGTTGTATGTGATGTTCTTTGTGGGTGTGTGGTGGTCTCTGTGTGTGTTCATGTGGGTGCACATGTGTTCATGTAGAGGCTACAGATCACTGCCAGTGTCTTCCTCAATGGCTTCTCACCTTGTATTGAGCCACATCTCTCACTGAAACTGGAGCATGCCCATTAAGTTAGTCTGAAAGGCAAGCCCCAAGGATTCTCTCACCTCTGCCTCCAGAGGTGTTACCTGCCACGCCCTGCTTTCCATGTAGGTGCTGAGGCAAACTAAGGCCTCCATATTGCATAGCAAACACTTTACCAACTGAACCACCTCTTCAGCCCTTGTATGTTTTTGATAGACACGGCATCCTTTGAGAAGAGGTCCTCACAGTGTAGCCAAGGTTAGTCTTGACTCTCCATGCTTCTGTTTCTGCTCCTCACACATTGGGATTACAGGTATATACCAACAAGCCTAGCTTCCTCTAGTGTGTTGACAGACGTTGGCACCGTGTCTAAAACTGTTAAGCATTCAATCTTCTTCCTCCTGGTGTCTCGGGGCAGGTCAGTCAGGTCACTCTTGTTCACCCACCCACATGCAAATGCTGCCTCTGCTTTGGCTCCAGTGGGTTTGGAAGTTGTCTTCATTAGGGTTCTACTGCTGTGAACAGACATCTTGACCAAGGCAACTCCTATAAGGGCCAACATTTATTTGGGGCTGGCTTACAGGTTCAGTCAATTAATATCAGGGCAGGAACATGGCAGCTTCCAGGCAGATGTGGGGCTGGAGGAGCTGAGAATTCCACATCTTGTTCCAAAGGTAAGTAGAAGACTGGCTTCCAGGAGGCTAGGATGAGGGTCTTAAAGCCCAAGCCCACAGTGATACACCTACTCCAACAAGGTCACACTTCCTAATAGTGCCACTCTCTGGGCCATGCATATTCAAACCACCACAGAAGTGGAATGCTGTGGATGCCAGGGACAGCTAACCACCCCTTACTTACTTAGGAAGGGAGCCTCCGTCACACTTTACAGCATACACTGGCATACCTGTTCCATATCACATGTGGCTGCTCACGACAATTGCTATAATTTATTGAGCACTTACTTTGTGCTTGATCTCTGCAAGGCTCCATGGAGATCATGCAATTTGATCCTTTCACAGCCCCAACATTGCCACTATGGGAACTGAAACTCAAGAGGACCAGAGCTCTGTACTCAGTTGTAGCTGGATCTCTGGTTTCTTTTATTGTAAAGCCATGCTCTCTGCCAGTTCTCTTAGCTTGCAGCATCACCCCCTAACAGGTGTCAATCATTGCCTCAGCCACCGGAAGCCTCAGGCCTCAGGCCAGAATCTCACCTGTCTGTCTGTCTGTCTGTCTGTCTGTCTGTCTGTCTACATGGGACCTCGAGTTCTAACCTCCTGGAAACTTTGACATTGCCACAAATGAAAGATCACCTTGATCTCACCCAGTCAGTCTCTCTCTCTTCCAGTGCCTTCCTCCCTTCTGCTCATTTTCCTAAACAAAGATAGCTGGAGCTCCATTGTGTGCCAGTGGGGCCTGGTGCCAGGGCTCCAGAGCTGGAGAGAATGGATGGCTGCCCCGAGGCTCACAGATGAATGGGGCGGGGGTGCTGATACAAGGATACAATGTAATGAGAGAAGAACACGAGCTCAAGGCTGAAGCAGAGAGAGAAGGCTGGACTTGGAAGCAAAGAGTATGTACCCGGTCAGAAGCTAGGGAAGGTGGTCCAGTGGACTGAGCATCCCCAACCTGGAGGAGTTGGTGCTAAACCTCATCCCCCACCCCCAGATCACACACACAGATCGTTTACTTGCATTCATAGGTCTCCTTGTCTCTACATACAGCCTGTGAACTACATATTGAACTCCCCAGAGGCTCTCTGGGCCTCAGTCTCCCCATCTGTAAAGTGGGAGTTAAGCCAATGGCGGTGATGCATGCATAGAAGAAAGAAGCCACTTTGTAGACCTTTGGGGGGCAGATTTAAAAGAGGCTTTCTATTAGGAGTACTTAACAAAACCACTACCTAGGAGTACTACTAGGAGTACTTAACAAAACCACTACTCATTACTTGTCCTAGGTTGCATTGCCTGGAGAAGACTGAGCTGAAATCAGGAAGAGAGAAGGTACCAGGTCAGTAGGAAAGAGAAATCGGGCAATGTGTGTGTGGCATGGGGGAGGCCCCAGTCTGCTCTGTAGCTGAGCGACTCTCCTGCCATGCAGTGCCAGCTCAGGGTCTTGTTAAGGATGACCATGTTCTCTGTCTGTGGATGATGCTCAATATTCAACTCCAATTCAGGCTCTGCCGGAAACCAAGGGGTTAGCTGGTTAGATTGGTTAGATGCAGGAGGCAAAATAGACTCTGGTGGGGCAAGCAGGCTTCACCACTGAACGGGAAGGCCTGGCTTTTCTCAATCAGGCTTACAGTCTAAATGGCAGAGCGGTACCACTAAAGCAAAG
Organism: Mus musculus; assembly: GCF_000001635.26. Taxonomy (NCBI): domain Eukaryota; kingdom Metazoa; phylum Chordata; class Mammalia; order Rodentia; family Muridae; genus Mus; species Mus musculus. The sequence goes on from NC_000082.6 coordinate 13,446,558, forward strand.
GGAGAGGGGGCTACACGCGCGCGCGCGCACACACACACACACACACCTTGCACTCTCCCACTTCCCGTGGAATCAAGACTCTGGATTGGTGGATGTGCTCTTCTGAATGTGACAACAGTTGGCCAACAGAGGACAGCAGATACATTTTTTATGATCCCGGGAAGCTCAGTCCGGTCACGTTTTCACGCATAGAGCATAGGCTCTGGAGAGGAACAAGGCATGTCTTAGTTATTCGGATCCTCTTTGGCCAAGAAGAGTGATGGCATCTCTGACGATTCTGGGGGTCCTTGGAGAGGAGTGTGGAATGGTGATTTCAGGAGCCAGTTGAGTTAGGGAAAGCTCCCTTATGTTGAAACCAAAAGTACATTTTGGGGGACAGGGTGACAGAACCAGAGGCCATGACCTTCCTTTCCAGTGGAAAGTGTCCCCTTCCTGCCCCAGCCCTATTTCCAGAGCCTGGGGCTGCAAGAGTACCGGTGGACTCGGAAGGAGAAAGCTCAACCTTATGTTTAGGTGTGAAGGCGGGTGGGTTTGGGAGTAACTCTCCGGAACTGAGTGGAGCGGGTCCCTGACATTTAGATTGGGGGTCTTCCAAGGGACTTCGGTCGCCCCATGAAGAGATTTAAGACAGACAAGGAATGGGCGGAAGAGCTGGGGGCGCGGCTAGCTGCCTCTCCTGCTTGTGTGTGTGCGTGTGTGTGTGTGTGTGTGTGTGTGTGTGTGTGTGTGTGTGTGTTGGAGGAAAGTTGGGGGAAGGGCCCAAGGCGATCCCTGCGGCAGGCACCGGGAGTTCCCAAAAGAAGGGGGCAGACCGGAAGACGAGTCTGAATCTTAAGTGGATGCTCCCCCATTTCGGGCACCCCGGCTGCTTCCACCTCCAGCTCACCGATCCCTGGAATCCTGCCTGCTCCCTACTTCACCACCCCCAATCTCCCAGAGGGAGGCACAGTGGCAGTTTCGTCTCTTGGCACATTAAAAGTGGAGAGTCTTCTCCCTCCCCTAGTATGGGGAACCCTAGGATCTGTTGTGTCCCTCTCCGCAGCCCCTCGCAACGGTCGCAAGTGACATGGCCGGGCCGCATTTCTAGGAATGCGAGTGACCGCAACTGTATCTGGAGAGGGTTTCTAGGAAGGTATTCCCCACCCACCCACCCAGCCACCCCCACCCACCCAGTCACTGGGGCGGGCGAGCTCCGCTGGAAAGCTCTAGCCTTCTCCACGGCCGGCCTGAGGAGCCGCCTCCCTAGCACGGCCAACCCTCGGCCGTCCCTGCCCCCGCCCCCGGCCGGCCACTGGACTGGGGGGAGGGGGCAGGGGCCAGGCCCCGTGGGGGGGCGGGGGCCGCCCGGGTGGGGGCGCGGCTTTGTGGCGGGTGCGGAGGCGGGGTGCAGCCCCGTGGGCACCGTGCGCTGCTCGAGCTTGCAGGAAAGCCTGTCTCTCCGAGTGTGGCTGGGGAGGGGGCTGGGTTTCTTTTTGTTTCTAGAAGTCCCCTTCACCCTCGTTTGCCCCCGCGTACCGCCGAGAGGATCGCGTGGAATGGCTGCAGGGCTCCAGGGCGCACCCCACCCCACGCACGCCCTCTGGGGCGCCAGAAGGCGCGGCCCCGGGGGGATCCCTGTTCCCAGGAGGAAGCGCGGTGAGTGTCCCAGCTCTTCCTGCACAGCTCCCTGCCTCGGGCTGGGGCAGGAAGCCGGGCAGGTGGGTGTCCAGGCCCTGGGGCGTGGGGTGCGGGGCGGCTGTCTGCCGGGCTGGGTGGGTGGGGGCCCGAGAGGGGAGGTAGCGGTGGGGGCTCGGGCTCGACTCTTCCCGGGACCCAGCTTGTCTGGGCTGCTACCACCCTGACGGCTGCAGACATGATCCCCACCCGAGCCCCTTTCCCAATGGGGCGTGTGTGAGACCAGGAGGTGGGACAGGGACAAGGCGGCTCCGACTTCCCTAGTGCTAGCTAGGGCTTGGAGATGAACCAGGAGGTAGAAAAATCAACCACCCCGCCCCCACTCCGGAAAACCCATTCGAGAAACTGACTCGCTGCGTGACCCCGATATCAATGCCGCGCAGAGCAAAAGCTGCTGGCTCGCTGCCGCGCCCGACACTCCACGTGCGTCCCGAGGCCCGGCTGGCAGGGCGCGCTAGGGGCCGGTCCCCGAGAGTCTGAAGCAGCTTACTACCTTCCCCTAAATAAAGTTAGGGGACCCCCTCCCTCTAGGAGCAGTTGGCTTTGGCTCTTTGGCTGTAGCCTAGCCGGACTAGTGTAAAATAAATAGATTAAAACTAGGTTTTAGGGTGAGGATCCGGATGTCTGGGACTGAGACGACACCAAGTTGGGGGTGATTAGGAAAAAGATATTTGATTCAGGTCGGGAGGGTGACGGTTCTGGTTTTTCTTGCTTCCAGTCCCACTAAGGGGAGCGGAGGAATGTGCCATTCACGTCTTCTGAGGACACATCCATATTTATAATTTATTTTTAGGAGAAGTTGTGAAAAAGGGAGGGGGCTAAAATGGGGAGAAAAGGTGTGCTTGCAGCGGTGTCCTCTTGGGAACCCAAAGCCTAATTAAGCTATTAAAGATGGAAATAATTTCTCCCAATCTGGATTGAACAGCAAATTTGACTTTAATGAGACAATTAAGAGTATAAACGGAACTTTATTTAGCTGGAGGTGGATGGGGTGGGGTGTTTGAGATTTATGCTTGGTAAAAGGACTTTTCGAGAACCCTGGTATTTGCTGGAATGTTTTCAGACTTGATCATGTGGGATGAATGGCAGAGTTAGACACAGTATCTCCCTCCACAGTGACTCCCTGGCTTTGGGGGGGGGGTGCAGATGAACCTCCCTACAGCAGGAAGAGGTAGGCATTTTTAGTTACTCTGCCTTCTTCCAAACCCTGTCTCTAGGGCAAGGCTGCCCGGAGCTGGGAACTGCGAACCCCAGAGGGGCTCACTTCAGAGAAGAGGCTCTGGAGGCGGTGGGCCCAGAATCGGGGTTTTGAGGGCGAGATGAGTTTGTGTTTTATCCAACTGGCCCACAAAGTCCCGCTTTTGGGGTCATCCTAACAGCAAAGGATTCAGGCCTTGGCAGCGCTGGAGGGAGAACAGTGACCCAACACACCCCAGGCTACCGATCTGAAACTAAAACCTTTAGAGGCAAAGGAAAGCTGTCTCATTCCGTCAAAGGGAAGGGGGTTTTGGAGCGGGAGGAGTTGGGAGGGTATTCTTATCTAGCTCCGTGCCAAATTCTCGGAACAAACCTACCGCGGCCCCTCTTCTTGAGAGGCAAAAAGATAGCAGAAGGGGGCAGCTCAGGTTCTACACACATACATCCCCGAAAGGCTTCCTGAGGCCTTTCAGCGAATGAGACCAGAAGGAAACTGTCAACTATGTGTTTCCCAAGGTGGAACCCTTAAACATCACCGAGATCATAAACTGTAATGCTATGCATAGGACTCCAGCTTCCATCTGTCAAAGGAGCAAGCAGCCGGCTCTTTGTTTCCACCTAGACTTAAGGATTTGTAATTCTTTCCTCAGTGTTGTACAAAGCATTGTATAAGAAAGTCTGGACAATGAGTTCAAGAGGCATGCAAGCAAATGCCCCTCTCAGGACATTCAGTCACCTGAATGACAACAGACACACACATTCCATATATGCACCCACACACTCTGGGCCAGCCATTTGCAAACTTGAATTTGAATTTAAGTGTTCACAGCAGGGGATAGAATGCCTCAGGTGACTTTGAACTGAATCCTTGGTACCAGATTGAGTGATTTGCTCTAGGTGGCACATGGACACACAGGTGACATTTGTCCTGCTTTGGCACACAAGAAAAGTTCTTTACTTTCACAGTTCCCTGTTTTCCTTACGCGACACAATGAGCCCACACTAATTCCAGGAGCCCACAGTGGTGCTGCGGCTCACCTGTGGGCGATGGCCACAGGGTGAGCTGTGTTTGTGCTTTGGGGACTCACCACCTTGAACTGGCTGCCAGATCCCTCTACTCTGCTAGATAATGTCACCAAATCAGTCTTTAATGATACTTGGACAAATAGAGTGCTTTCTGTGAATTAACGAGCCCAGAGCACCCGATGACATGCTCAGATCATGAGCTGTCATGGAGCAGAGGAAGCTGAAGGTGAAAATTACGGAACTGTTAAAGTGCAGAAAGTCAAGCTGAATTCAGTGTTAAATGTGAACCAATCCCTGCTTTCAAGGTGAGCATGCCCAAAACACAGGGCAGTGTTTACATTCAGCCCTCTGGGTCCACACATGTAATTATGAATATATTTAGCAAACTCCCCCCCCCCATGCCCTCCCCCCAGCCAGAGTTTACAAGCAGGTAAAGTAGCATGGTGAGATTATAAATCAGTGAGAGGTCACAGTCATGACGTCAGCAAAGCAGCGAGAGTCTTTTCACGTCCTCAGCTGCCACCCGCTTCCCTCCCCTGCCAATAAGAGAAAGAAAAAAAAAATCGACAAGGAACTGTTGAATACTCTGAATACATTTAGGCTTTTCTCCCCTGGCCTGTGTGTGTGAAATCTCATTAAGCAGTTGCTACTTCCCGCCACTCATGTGGGAGTGTGGATTTAGAAAGGGGACAGGGGGAGTAACTTTGAATTCAGTCCTTTGCAATATGTGGTCCGGGGGACATTTTCAATAGAAAATATGTCAATAACTTATAGCTAGGGGTGAGACAGAAGGGACGGGCCCTTCAAAACAAAGTGTAAATGCACACCTCAAGCCAGCAGAAGCTGGACGAGCCCTGCTTCCCAGTCCCCTCGTCTACCCAGAGAAGGACTGGGGTATAATTCTGTGGTGGAGTCTTACCTAGGAAAGGCCCTGGGTTCATCCCTAGCTGTGGAAATCAATAAACAAACAACAACAAGATTTGAGCTAAGTAAACTTAGAGCTCCCGAGGTAATAAATGGCTATTTTAGATATGAAAAAGAAAATTAGGTACAGGAGTCCCCACTTCAGAGCTACTTGTTAGAAAGCACACAGAGAGAAGGCTGTTCAGTAGACTGACTGCTGCTCCTTACCCACGAGTCTAACCTAAAGTCCTTCTTGCTTCTTAGATCTGGCACAAGAAAACAACCCCAGGCAACCCTGCCCCACGGAAGCATGGTTTAAATAAGTGCAGACTTTTCAGGGTCGATGCTGAAGAGAGAGGGATCGGAGGGCAGAGTAGACTCTGGGGTTCCTCAGTTCATTCACTCCGTGCCAGTCCAGACCCCGGGCGCTTTGTGGTCCCTTCCCAAAGCTGCCAGCGTTCTGCTGTGGCCTTCACAGAACCCATAGTTGTAGGGACATGGGCAGGTATTGATACAGTTTCTGCTCTTCCATCATTTTCCTCACAAAGGACCCACAAAGTGCACATTACTGGGTTTCATGTATTGTGGCAGGAAAGGACACCCTGGAAACACAAAGGTCCAGGGAGAGCCACTCTGAGGCCACAGGCACATGCAAGCTCCTTCTGAGGACGGAGCCCAGGCAGGGAGAAAAAGGCACGCTGGTTCAGGGCTGAGAGAGCTGCTGAGTTCTAGTGTGCTGTCAGAGTTTTGAGACATCAGCAAATGGGGCTCTTTTGCTAGAATAATCCATGAGAGCTGTGCCTGGGGCCTGTTGGCATCAGTGCTCAAGACAGCCTGGACCGCTGCCCACTGAGGCCCAGACATGGCCTGATTGCTATGACTAGAGCCCAAATAAGCTCCAAATAGTGGCCTGGGGTCTGCATAGAAGCAGTTTAGTGAGGTGATGTTTGATCCCTCAGGGCGGCCTTCCCAGAGATCCTGCCTGGTGAGCACACATAGGGTTCTAGAAAATCCCAGAGAAGTACTTTTGTAGCCAAGTAGTCCACATAGGGCTAGGATCCTTCAATTTTGGGTGGCTGAGAGGGTGGGGTGCCCTATATCTCATCTCAGCTACCATGGACTTCTTTGCAGATCTCTCCAAAAGCTAGGCAGCCTGCTGCACTCTCAGGAGCTGAGCCTCCTCTACCTAGGCCTGAAGGGGCCAAGCCATGGGCCTAGAAGCAGGGAGACGGTTGCAGGGTATTTGAGGACCTGGAGGGAGGGCCAAGTGAACCAAGAAAAGGAGCAACATCTAAGATGCCTGGATATCATCTGAGTGTGAGGCCTTAGTGTGCATTCTCGCCTAAAGCCTGCAGGGAAGAGGAGTCTGCGGCCTGCTGAGCCTTGGCAGAGACACTGGACCCAGTCCTGACTCAGCCAAACCCCTGGGACTCTCACTGGCCCTGGTAATTGAACTCTAGACCTCCTGATGGCCTTGTGGACTCCTCATTGCATCTCAGCACAGCATCAAAGGATCCAACCAGGGGCTCGTGGGTCAAGCCATATTTAGCCTCAGGTTCGCTCGGAGAATATTTTAGGTGCTGCCTGGAAGGAGAGCTGTGGGCTGAGTTGCTGGCTGTCACATGATAATAATGAAATGGCAGCCTCACTGGCCCAACCCAGACGCCTGGAGGCTGCACCAGAGTTCTAGGGCCACCCGGTCAGTGCCAAGGAACTACTTGTGTGCTGGGGATGTGGTGGGAAGGCTTCTACCCCAGGCTGTAGTGATTAGGGTACTTCCATTCAGCTCAGAGGCTGCCTTAGGCCGGGTCTTCTCTGAGATGGCCTAGTGTGATGTATCACATTACTAAAGACACCCCAGGGCGCCAGCTGACCTGGTGGGCACCTTCATGGAGAAACTGCCAAGGTTGTATGTCTTGGGGACAGCATTGCCTTAAATTCTTTCTTACCCAGACCCCAAGTGAGTATGTGACCCTTCACAGTGACTTTGCCCATCAGCTTTAGACACTCAGTTATCCTTCCCTGAGGCTTCACCCCGTCCTTCGGTCAACCATGGAACTAGCCACTCATCTCAAAGGCAGCTTCTCACTCCCCCACAATGCAGGAGGGAAGGCCCTGATGGATCACTTGTTCTCCCTACTGATCAGTGAGGACCAGGAATGGATAGTTGGTGCTTGGGGAAAGGGGGCCCGGCCCCTGTGCGTGCCTGGCTTTAGGACATTGTTGGCATGATCGAGGCATGATCAAGTCTGGAGCCTGCTGTGGTTCGCTACACTTGGGCTCAGGTATCTGTATGGAAGCTTCCGCCTAGGGACACATGCAGCCAGTTGCTGTACAGATGCTGAGGTTCCTCGGAGACTGTGCCTGGCACCCCCCCCCAAAGGTTCACGTGTCTTGGAGTTTGCTTTAACTTTCTGCATTTGTTTTTTCCTTTTTAGTTTTGGCTCTCTGTGAGCCTTCGGCTCCCGCCAGCTGATTGGTTACCGCAGGGAAAATGAGGGACTTTTGGGGGCAGATGTGTTTCCATTCCGCTATCATAATGCCCCTAAAAATCCTTATTGCTCTTGCAGTATTCCTCGGGGGTCCCCGGGCCAGGAGCTGCCTGCAACTCTGTAAGATAGAGTCCCCTGAACCCTCCGCCCCAGCTGCTCAGGCTCTGGGGTCCATCTCCCTTGCTGTGCTCAAAGCCAGTGGTGAATAAAAAGATGGCACATGAGGCTTCTTGCTAAATGTGCTTTTTGCCCTCCAGAGGTAAAAAGATGGCACTCAAGCCTGGGAAAAAGGCTGGCTACAGCTGCCATCCACCATTGCTGCTTTTGCTGCTGCAGATATAGGGAGGCAAAGAAAGTGAGGGAGAAACAAGAGTTACCAGTTTGACGGCCTCGTCCCTCCAGGGCCTCTAGGATCTTCACTCTGGCAGAGAGTCCTGGGCGGTCCTCCCCTGCCAACTCCCAGAAAAAAAGACACTTTTCCCACTCTCTGCCTCAGTCTCTCATCCTGCCAAGGGGGCGGGGGGAGGGGGGCCTGTGCTCCCTGAACTAGCCTAAGGGTTTCTTGGACGTAGCCAAGGGTGTAATTGGATTAAGGTTGCAAACTTTGACGGTGCTTGAAGGAGCGGGGAGGTCAGTGCCTACAATATTAATTAGCATTAGCACTGATGTTTTCTAATACATGCAAATTCCTCCGAGCCGAGGGTTTAGAAGCCACAACTCAGCTGCAAGCATGAGTTTCTGGAAGCAGCGTGCCTGCTTAACCATACCCTGACTAAGCATTGTCACTACTGGAAGTAACTCCATCTCTCTGAGCCTCACTACCTCTCTACTGGAACCCACGGCTTAGAATAGAAGCATCTCCAAGTCTCCTACGTATCTACCAGGTGATTTTAAATAAATTGTGAATAAAGTTATTAATCATGCTAGTAGGCATTTCTTTGCATGGTAAAGTTTTAGTTATGGCAGCTGACTTGTTTCCATTTAAGGTGGGAATATTTCACATGAATTTAAATTTCTTAAAAGTGAGAGGCTTTCGCTTTTTTCTTTTTCTCACTTTCAACCCCTTTTCTCTTTCTCTCCTTCTCTTTCTCTTTCTTTCTTTCTTTCTTTCTTTCGTCCTTCCTTCCTTCCTTCCTTCCTTCTTTCCTTCCTCCCTCCCTCCCCTTCCTTCCTCCCTCTCCCTTTCATTCCTCCCTCCCTCCCTCCCTTTCTTTCCTTCCTTCCTTCCTTCCTTCCTTCCTTCCTTCCTTCCTTTGAGAGGGTCTCACTTTGTAGCTTTGGTTGGCCTGGACTTTGCTATACAGACCCACAGAGATCAAGATCACCTCTGCCTCCCAAGTGCTGCCACCACACCTGGCTAAAGAGTAGGTTTCTTGAAAGAAAACTATAAAACACCATGCAGAGGCAGAGAGACAGAAACTAACAGGATGGTTTCTAAAGTGCCCTAGGTCAACTTTTAAAATTCCTGGTTCCCACCTGGGAAGGTTGGTGGGGGAAGCTGGAGGGCACAGCTGACATTCATACTCACAGAAACGCCGACTGTGAACCTCCCAGTAAGGTAGAACCACTTCAGGCTCACCATCCCCAGAGGCTGCCCCTTCCTGTCCTTGGTGGACATAACCCAATGACTCCTTCTTGGCTAGGTTCCTTTCCTCAGTTTTCTCTGGGGAATGGAGAGGTTCAAACCTCTAGGACAGGCCACCATAAGTACCCCTGGTTAAGGAGCCATCACACAAGGTCTCATGGACAGGGCACCAGGATAGGCAGGGGCACCATACTTCTCTTGGCCTTGAAGGGCAGCAGTTCAAAAGGCCACAGTGTGTTAGGTTGAGTACCAGCTCCTAGCCAATCCCCCCAGGGCAGTGTAGAGGGAACCAGCAGGCTCCAGTAAGGGGCTGGCTCTAGTTGCACTTTATGCTGTGTCATGGGCTGAGGGTGCCAGAGGGGCTGGCTGGCCAGCTAGGGCAGGTACAGAGGCCAGCAGACAGCTGCCAGCCCTACTGCCAGAGCATAGCCTGCCCCCACTCTACAAGTGTGCCAGGATAGAGCTGGGCCCTAGGGGCATCCCTTAGCATCTCTTTCCACCCACACACTGGGGAGAACTTTTAGGACTTTTTTTTGCTGTAGCCTAAATTGGCCTTGAACTTGCAGAAACTTCTGTTTTTGACTCTGAATTAGTAGCCTACAGCACCATGCCTTGCTACTAAAACTAGTTTTTGTGGCACTTTATCCCTCTGTGTATCTGTCTGTATCTGTGTGCACCTGTCTCTGTGTGTCTCTGCCTCTCTCCCTGACCCCCCCACCTCTACACTGTTTGTTTGTTTGTTTGTTTGTTTGTTTTTAAAGGCAGGGTCTCTAACTGAACCTGGATATCACTCATCATCTGGATTTACTGGCTAGCAGGCTCTAAGGCTTCTCCAGTCTTCACCTCCACAGTACAGGGGTTACAACGATATACCCCGACACCAGACTGCTTTTTTATGGGTTCTGGAGGTGAGCACTTCATCAACTAAGCTATCTCTCCAGCCCTAAGACACACTTTTAAGCCACATGGACTTGAATTTTAGAGGTTGAAACTGGTTCTGAACAGCCCCTCCTTCCCCCACTCCTAACCTCCCTCCTTCTGTCTCTCCCTCTCTTTCCTTGGGCAAATGTCTGCTGAGAGCCCAGTGCTAAGTGTGGAAGTCAATACTGTGTGAGTCACAGACCCTGCTAAAGGTTTCTTGCTTTAAGGGGACAAGATGGACAGAAAGCAGAGGCATGGAGAGCCGGTGTGTGGGCAAACACTCTGTGCTGAGTGCACAGTGTCCCGGTGTCTCAGTAACATGGAAACATGGGCAGCAGCAGGTGTGGTTGACACTCCTGTAATCCCAGAACTCAGAAGGCAGAAACAGGAGGATGGCCTTTGAGTTCAAGGCCAGTCTCCTCTAGGTAGCAAGTTCCAGGCCAGCTGGGACATGGGACACAGCAAGATCCTGTCTCAAACAGAACACACCCAGTAACAACAAAAAAGGAAACAGACACATATTTGATTGTTCTATATATGAATTTGGACTCTTCCAGGGACAAGTTTTATAATCTCTAGCATGTGATAATGCTTTTTGATCCTCAGTTTCCTTATTTGTAAGTACTAGAAAGACAACCATGGGGTGGCAGTGAGAATGGGGTAAGAATGGGCAGTAAGGTGTCCCATGGGAGCCCTGGTTTACAGCATAGTAATGTACGCGGATAAGCACTGGAAGTCAGAATCTTGCTACCCATCAGGCCGATGGCACTAGGGATATTACTAAAGTCTCTCTCTGTGATGGAAGCCTCAGTAGTGGGCCTCAGCAACAGGAGGGTGAGGTGTGGGTGTCACTCCTCTGAGGGTTCCTGGCAGACAAGCTGTTGAAGCCTAGATTTGGGCTGCTTCCAAAGGGCCTGGGTCCACACTTGGGTTGGTCCTGTAGTGTTGCAGTCTTGAACTTAATGATTTTGGAACCAGGGGCTCCACATTTTTATTTTGCAAGTTCTTCTGTCCTGCCGTATTCTGACAGACTTCACTCTTCTGCTATTGGTAGTTTTTCACTTCATCAATCCAGCATTTGGTGGGTTTTGTTGGTTTACTTTTTGAAACTGTCTTTAGACCAGGTTGTCCTAGAACTTATCAAGGCTGGACTTGAACTTCTGGTCCTCTTGCCTGGATCCCCTAACAGGGTACTGGGAGTATAGGCCATAGTGTGGTGGGCCTTAAACTAGGGCATCTCCATTCAAGCTAGGCAAGCATTCTACCAACTAAGTTGTATCCCCAGCTCCCAATCTAGTGTTCTGTAATGGGGTTAAATCTCCCAGGAGAAAAATCCCTTTAGGATTGGCTGCTCACATATATGCCTGTCTGCCTCTCTATCACAGGCAGGGTGGCTGCTGAGGACAGGACAGATTCCTTCTCCACTGAAGCTTGAGACACTAGCATGGAGTAATTAGGATCTCAGTGAGTCATAGGTCATTCTTTTTCCTGACCTGAACCTACCTAAGCACCTGACCCTGTCTAGGGAGGCAGTGTCAGTTCTGGCAGCCTTGCTTGGCTCCTGGAAAGCTCTGTGAGGGTGGAGGCTCAGAGCTCCTGAGATCCTCCTTGCTGTGCCCCGAACTTGCCTCAATACCATCACTGTTCAGGCTCTGTAGCATTCAAAGACAACACAGATTTAAAGGTCTATAGAGTTCTGGGTCTGTGAAGCCTCTCCCAAGGGAAGAACTAAGTATGACTTTAAAACACTTCAATTTCCATTCTGAGTGGATCTGAGACCCAGTGGGAGGCCAGGGTTTCTGGACTGTTAAATATGATGGTGTAAAGAATGAGTCAGTAAAGAATAACTCAGCGTTCCAGAGGCTGAGGCAGGAGGATTGTGGGATCTAGACTAGCCTTGACTATGTAACTCAGTGTATGCCTGTAACCCTAGCACCCTGGAGAAGGATAAAGTGAGATTTTAATAGTTTTATTGAGTGATCCACTTGAAATGGTAACATTCATGTTGAAAGTGTGGCAGTTGGCCTTGGGTATATTCAGTGTCATGTCATGCAGCCATTATCAAAATGAACAACTGAGCCTCCCCATCACCTGTCATTCTGCCCCCACCCTGAGAGGCACAGCTCTACTTCCATGTAGTCTGTAGTCCTTTTATGTGGCACAGTGGTCTGAAAGTACAGCCATGTTGTAGTACCAGGGTGGATTGACTGTCTTCCTTCTCTCCCCTTCCTCCCCATCTTCCATCTTTTCCTTGTTTTTTGTTTGTTTTATTTTGGTTTGGGGGTTTTTCTTTTTTTAAGATAGGCATTCCTGTAGCCAAGGCTAGCTTTGAACACCTCATCCTCCTGCCTGCACTTTCTGAGTTGCCAATGCTATCAGCTTGTACCACACACACACACACCCATCCCCAGCTCAAGACTTCATTCCCTCCTATGCCTGAGTACTGTTCTGTTACAGGGATGGCTGCCTGTTGTGTGTCCATTTGTCAGTTGCTTAGACATGGGGGGTTGTCTCCATTTGTTGCTATCATGAACAATGCAGTTGTGAATGTTCCTGTATGCTTCTGTGTCATTGTACATCTTTGTTCCTCTTGGGAATACTGGTAGGAGTGGAGCTGCTGGATCCTAAGACAATGCCACACTTTCCGTTTTGAAGAACTTCCAAAGGTAGGTCCTATATTGCCTTTTCTGGTTCTGTTTTCTATTAGAGAAAATTCTGTTTTGAGCACCAGGTACCCATGGCCCAGGTGCACCAGTGGCAGGTAGCCTTTAGCTTGTTTCCTCTGTCTCTCTCTCCTCCTTCTGAGGGTGATGCCTCTTTGCCAGTATTTTCTTACTCTTCTTTTTTAATTTGCTATGTGTGTGTGTGTGTATGTATGTATGTATGTATGAATGTATGTATGTATGTATGTATGTATGTATGTATGTATGTATATGATGTGCCAATGGATGCCAGGATACAGAATTTCCCCAGAGCTAGAGTAACAGGCATTTGTAAGCTGCTCAATGTGGGTGCTGGGATCTGAACTCCGCTCGTGATAGGGCAGTGAACACACAATCACTGAGTGATCTCTCCAGCCTCTCTTTCATGTTTGTGAATGTGTGCACAGTGTATAAGTGCAGCCCGAGGAGAGCGTTACATGTGGGTCATCCTGTGCCTTTCACATCTCCTTTAAGAGACTTCACTGGCCTGGAACTTGACCACACCAGGGCAGGCTAACTGGTCTGAGAGTTTTCGGAGACCCACCCACCTGTCTGTGCCTCCCATCTTAGCATTGTGGGATTACAGGTGCACTGCCATGCTCAGCTTTTTACAAAGATCATAGTATTTGAATTCAGGACATCATGCTTGTAAGGCATAATCTTTACTGACAGCCACCTCTCCATCTCTAACATCTTAACATTTTCTTTTGTCTCAGACTTTCAGTAGGTGGAATGTGGAGAGAGTCAGAAGAGCTGAACAGAATCTGGAGCCTGCTCCAATGCAGCCTTGGTGAGGAGAGAGCCCTGGGTGAAGCTAAACCAGCTGTGTAGCTCACAGGATTCGGGATGAGACCAGACTTTTTCAACCAGGCAGTGGTGGCGCACGCCTTTAATCCCAACACTAGGGAGGCAGAGGCAGATAGATCTCTGAGTTTGAGGCCAGCCTGGTGCACAGAGTGGATTCCAGGACAACCAGGGCTACATAGAGAAACCCTGTCTTAAAAAAACAAAACAAAACAAAACAGCCCAACAATAACAAAAAAGAGCCCCTTTTCCAAAGGTGGCATCTGAGTTGCAATAACAGAGCCAGCAAGAGCCCCGTGTGTCTGCACAGCATGTCAGCAGAACAAAAAGATGCAGCAGATGCAAGAATTTAAAACCATGGATACCCAGGAGACACATAAGCAAGCCTTGCTCCACCCCTGGAGTGGTTCCAAGGACAGTTGGGTGTCTCCTGGCCTGGAGGTCAAGATCCAAACCCATATCATTTGAATCTCCTAAAATAAGATGACCCCATCCAACCTGGAGACTATAAGCACTTAAAAAATAATCATTTGTCTGAGGCCTCTCCTAAGAACCACAGTTGTTTTATCTGGCCACAACATTTAGTTCTAGCTTCTGAGTGGGTGGCAGGGCTGCAGTCTTAGGAACAGAGGTGCACAGGGAGCAGACTACGGCAGGTCTGGGGTGCCCAATAGAAGCAGGTGACTGTGGTGGACATGGGCAGCCAAGTACAATCTAGCTCAGAACAAAAGATCGCATGATCTTTCTCAAGGGCCAGCCACTGCCACCCCACACTCCTCACTTTTCTCACGTACATGGAAATGGGCACATTGCTTGGCACAGGTATTGTAGGGTAGACCCAAGAAGTGGAATTTCTTTGTCAGAGGATCTATGCGTTTTTAAGTTCTGCCCTTCAGAAAGGGTGTGTGACTCACATGCCCCTCCATGATGGACATATAAAGGTCCCTGTTTCTGGCAGCCTTTCCCTCCTGCATAGATGTAATATTCTTAGGAGGTAAGTAGACTCTAAGAGTGGGCCTGGGTGGCTGGGTGGTCATGGCTGCTAAGGGGATCCATGTGGCTTTCTGAGGAGACCAGCCACTCAGCAGTCTTAGGAGTTTAGGTTATGTAAACAAAGGCAGAGTTGGAGGAGAGCCAGAAAATTATTCCAGTGAGTGGCATTGTGCCAGCCAGTATTTATTTCTTTAGCGTGGTTACGACTTAAATATGGTCAAAACATATTCTTCTTTTTAATTTTACACAAACAAATATGTTACCAGGCTGACACCTCTGATGCCAAGTTTCTAAGGGAAACAAAATTCTACTACAAACCAGTTAAGCAGCAAAGAGCCAGTGAGGATGGAGCACTACAGAGAGGAGGGTGGAGCATCACAGAGAGGAAGGTGGCCCCACCTAGCCTGTGCTGCCCAGCACTGGCTCCCTGTACACAAGACAGTGGGATATATCAAAGCTAAGGATGGAAAAGGTTTGGTTTTGCTCAAAGGAGTCCTCTAAGCTTGATACCCTCCCCTCTGCTTATCAAGAGATGGCAAAGACGCTTCTAGAGCGAGGCTGAAGGGAACAGGGGCTCCAGTCAATTTTCTTCCTCTCAGGGTCATGTTCATATGACAATCAGACAGCTTCAGATGCTTCCAAACAGAAGATTAAGCAACAAATTATTTGGAGTGATTGCTTAATTGATTGAGTGGCCACCAGACCTGCAATGAAGTAAAGGTCTTGTAGCCCGCTGCCGTCACTACTCTGTAATGAAGGATATTTTCTACAAGTTTCTCTGGAATGGCTTGGAATTTCAACTTTTGTATGTGTGTCAAACTGATGTTGGTTTTATGGAGGGCTTGTGTGCCGCCGGCCTTTTATATACATGATCTAATCCACCCAATTTTCTACTAAAATAATTTCTCCTTAGTCTCTGTTTTACAGATGTGAAGGCAGACATAATAAGTGAGGGATTTTCTAGAAAGGGGCTGTCCACAGTGGTAGTTGCTAGCCACATGTGGTGATTCATGTCGAAATTAGGTACAATTAACTACATTTAGCCAAGTGTGGTGCTGCATGCCGTATCCAAACATCTGGGAAGCTGAGGCAAGAGGAATGAGAATTTAAACCAGCCTGGACTACAGAGTGGGGGTCTCCTGGCACTGGTCCAGATGCTCAGGGCTCCTGAGTGGTCCGGGGGCTTCCACAGTGGGCCTCACAAATCTTGACCCCTGTGATAGGCAGAGAACATTCTGGAGTACAGGCCCAGAGACTCATGGCTGGTAATGAACATGGCCTGCACATAGGTCAGATGGCTGAGCTGGCCCAGTCTCTCCCTCCTCTGCTGTAAGACCACAGCAGAGTCTCATGTAGACCAGACTGGCCACAAACACACTCTGTAAAGTAGATTGACTTTGATTGACCTTCTCTCTGTATGTGTGTCGACACATATGTGTGTGTGCATGTACACTGGTATGTGCATGCAGAGGCCTAAGGATGATGTCTGCTGTCCATCTTATTATGTACAGAGAGGAATCTCTCTCTCTCCTGGTCTGGCTGCCTGGCTTGTCCTGGGGAATCCCCTGACTGTGCCTCCCAAGTGCAGGGATTACAGGTGCCCTGCCTGGCTTTTCCATGGGTTCTGAGAACCAACACTTAGACCTTTGTGCTTTGCAGCAAACATTTTACAGACTGGGCCTTCCGTCTCACCAGTCCCAACTTTGAGCTTCCGCACCCCCACTTCCTAAGTGGGATCTTAGGTATGTACCCTCACAGTTCTGCTGTGTGCCTCTGGGGGTCAGATCCAGGCTTCACACATGCTACGCTCTCCACTAACTGACGCACACCCCAGCCCTACATTGAATGGTCTCCTTTGCAAACACATGCTCCGTGTGCTCTGCTTTGCCATCTAATGAACCAGGGCGTTGAGACATGGACCAGCAGCTGCTGGGATTCTGGGGCGTGTGAAACCACCCTTGGAAAGTAGTCCTACTAAAATAAAAATGACCCAAATCCAAATCTGAGTGCCACCTTTATGGGGTCAAAATAAACAAAGCCCAGACTCCAGTTAACCATAAGATGGCCCAAATTCTTCAAAAGTATAAATGGGAGCAGACTTGTATGTAGTTTGTGAGAGAAGGAGGCAGCATGACTTGTAACGGTTAAGGCTTCTCTGATCCTGATTTCATCCAGCTGGGAAGAAAGCACCCATGAGGCCCCAGGAACCTTGAAGGGGAGCCATGGATTCTCTAACATTAAAGCATCACTGTTCATTTTAAAGGGTAATGGGGGCAAAGCTTTTTTTTTCCCTGTTGGAGTCTGGTGTTTGTTTATACTTGCCTCTGTAATTCGCCTCAGGGTAGGCTGGAGGGTGTGTCTGCACAGAACGAGACTATCAAATTCATCCTGTTACCCCACTCGCGTGCTTGCTTGAAGCTTTAACAACAGGAAGAGAAAGGGCTCAGTTGGTAAAGTGCTTGCTTGTTGCACAAGCATCGTTTGGATCCTCCACACTCGTGGGAAAAGCATGTGCCTGTGACGCACTGCTTAGGCTGAGGCGGCAGGAGGCTCTCTGGGGCTCACTGGCCATCCAGTCTAGCTGAATCAGCAAACCCATGTAAACTAAGGTAGTGATTAAGGAAGAGACCCAACAGGTAACTCTGGCCTCCAGAAGCATCTGCATACCACACACAAGAAAATGGAAATTGTTCTTTTCCTGACCTCTCAAAGATATCAGATTTGTTCCTGCATTAGTCAGGGGTCTTTAGAGGAACGGGACTTATAGAATGAATATATATTCCATATATGTATGAAATTTATTCGAGTGGCTTACAGGCTGTGGTCCGGCTAGTCCAACAGTAGCTGCCTATCAAGAAGTCCCAATGGTTGTTCAGTCCACAAGTCTGGGTGCCTCAGTTGGTCTTCAGTATACTCTGGAATCCTGAGGAGCTATGCCAGTGAAGGGATGAACGTGCCCTCGAGAGCAAACAGACAAAAAGAGCAATAAAGCTTCCTTCTTCCATGTGTTTTATATAGGCGTGAAGCAGAAGATGTGGCCCAGATTAAAGGTGGATCTTCACCCTCAAAGATCCAGATTAGAAGTGAGTCCTCCCACTTCAAATGATTTATTTAAGAAAAAATTCCCTCACAGGCGTGCCCAACCTTTTGCGTTTTAGTTCATTCCTGATGTAGTCAAGTTGACAACTAAGGATAGCCATCACAATTCCCCCACACCACTGCTACATCTGCAGGATGAGCCTGGGGAGCAGGCTTAGGCTACATCTTCAAGCGTCCAGTCCCATCTCCATGGCAACTAGTAAGGACTAGCATTCAGAAGCCTACTTCCTACACGAGGGTCAGGCCAGGCTGCCAGCATCATGTTGGAATGTGATGTTGTTCCCTTTGGAGTCTCCCCTAGATGAATATTTCCAGCACCACCTACTTGCCACACCCTTCTCTCTCTGGACCTTCCTGCAGAGTCACCAAGGAAAGAGTGTGAGTGGTCAGTTGGGAGGGAGGCAGCCCTGGTATTATGTGAGTTCCAATTCTGACCCCACTACTTAATGGCAGGGCCTTTCACCTCTCTGAGCCTCTTCTGTAAAGTGAGTTTAAAGAGACCTGCTCACAGACTTGGAAGATGGCTCAGTGGATAAAGCACTTGCTCCACAAGCGTGAAGACCTAAGTTTGACTCTCCAGAGCTCACATAAAGGTAAAAACAGTAGAGCATGCAGCTGCAATCCTAGCATTCCGCTAGGGAAAATGGGAGGCAGAGAGCTAGCTAGCCTGGCGCACCCCGAAGAAAACAAAAGAGCCCTTTTCTCAAACAAGGTGAAAGGTAAGGACTGACACACAAGGTTGTCTTATCTCCACTTATAAGAGATGGCATTTGTGCACTTGTAAACACACACACACACACACACACACACACACACACACACACACACAGAATCTCAATAACAGTATATCTGTACCAAGAGAACAGTGTCCATCAGGACCTCCTCTCCACCTGGTGGCGCTAGATTCAGGAATGAAGGTGATCCTGATGGACTTGGAAACGCCTGTGAAATCTCCAAGGCCAAGTTGTTCTCTCCCACCTATTTAGACAGACAAACCTGGCTCCTTTGGAGTCCGCAGTGTGACTGAGCTTGCCTTTCATTAGCTCCGCTCTCCCTGCCACACCAGCACACGGAACACCTACACTTGATGTTCTCATCTGAGAAGTAAGACCCAGGCTGGGGGAGATGCACCCGCTCAGAGTCACCCTGTTCCTCCCCTCTGTGCCTGGTCACCTGTGTACCCTTCAAGCAGGAAATTAGTGCTATCAAGAGGCCAACAGTCCTCCCTAGAGTCCAACTGCTTGCCTGATACCACAGAGCAGCTCAGCAACAACATACAGCCCCGTTTCCTTAAGAAGTTGGTCCTTGAAACAAGGGAAACTGACTTTTTTTTTTTTAAGACATGGTCTCATATACCCTAGGTTAGCTTCAGACTTGTTTTGTAGCTGAGGATGACTTGAATTTCTGATCCTCCAAATTACATTTTCAGAGTGCTGTTGGGATTTAAGATACATGCCAGCATCCCTAGGTTATGTGGTGCTGGAGAAATAATCCAGGCTTCACATGTTAGCCAAGTGTGTCCTAACTTCTACATTTCCAGTCCTGAAATGGTCTCACTCTAGTGTTTGTTAGTTTTGTTTTAGGTGGATCTGTTGTTGTTGTTGCTGTTGTTTGTGGGTGTGTTGCTAGAATTCATGTAGCCCAGTCTGGCCTTGACATTGCTTTGTAGCCAAAGCTGGCTGGCTTTGATCATGTGTCTACCTCCCAAGTGCTGGATTATAAGCATGAGCCTACACCTGGGTAGAAGGTAGCAGCTCCCTTGCATCCCCAGAAGGCATGCACATGCCCTCTCATCTTGGACTGCAAGGTGCTTTAGTCCTGGGAAATTCAGATACTAAACCAGAAAGGCCCAATTTAGCTATCAGCTGCTCTGCTTACATTTAATCCCACAGACGGGGACATGGCTAAAGGGTGTTTCTAAGAGACAAACTCCGGGGATGATCAATTGAGAACAATTTACAAGATCCTTTCAAATTTGAAGCTCCATATTTGTGACACCCATGAACCACCTGTGTGTCCCCTCCACTGCCTAGGGCCCTTCCTCATAGCCATTCTATCTGTTACTGTCCAATAGCTGAAGTCATTTCTCTAGTCTAAAAATAGCAGCACCCTAACTCAGTGGATGAACCACAAAAGCTCTTGTTTTCCCATTACTTTAGGATAAACCAGAGACTTTGCATGTCCACGGCTTGGGCCAGGCTCCCTTAAGACTGTTTGGCTGGGATCTTATCCTTGTAACCATTTCCTCCCTCCCTCCCTCCCTCCCTCAAATCCTTGATTCCTAGCCTTACCCATTCCTTCTAGTATCAGCACAGTTCTAGTCAAAGATCTAGTGGTCTACTCACCTAGTTATCTACATCTTGGAGCTAGGGAGATAGATGGCCCAGCTGGTAAAGTGCTTACTGCTCAGACATGAGGACCTAAATTCAACCCCTAGTAGTGCATAAAGAGCTGGGCACCACCATGCCCCAGTGCTAGGGATGCAGAGACATGCAAATGGGGTTTCCTGGCCAGCCAGCAAAGGCTTTTCAGTAAGCCCCAAGTTCCAAATGAAAAACCCTGTCTCAAAAGTGAGGTGGAGAGCCAAATGTGGTGGAGCTCTCCTTTAATCCCAGCACTCAGGAGGCAGATCTCTGTGAGTTCAAGGCTAGCCTGATCTACACAGTGAATTCCAGGACATCCAGGGATGGTACATAGAGAAACCCTGTCTTGAAAAACAAAATAATAACAACAATAAACTGCATTGTCATTGGCTAGCCTGCCAGTCCATGGGCCAGCACTTCAGTAGCTAACGTGTCAGGCCAAGGGGTCATTGTTAATGGCTAGCTTGTCAGTCCAAGCCCACGTCTTTGAAACTCATTTCTACTTTACAGCTCCTGGCTGGTGACATGTGGATGACACTCTATAACTATCAGATGGTCCCACAAATACCAACATTGCTGCTCCATCTGAATCAAATCCTCCATACCCACAAGGGTTGTTTGTCCTCTTTTCTGCCTGATGTCACAGCTGGGATACCTTGATGTCACAAAGTGGAAGATGAAGAGGCATAGTCTAACATGTGGAAGAAAATGTGATGCTGGGGTCCAGTTTTTCTTGAGTGGTTGTGCATTTCTATCTGCTTTTCTTAGCTCTGTTCATTTCCCTGCTCCAGTATTCACTTGCTGTTGCCAGGGACCCATGAGCCTCGGAGTTGAAGTCAAGATAGCTCCCTGGCTCTGGATTTTGCAGTAATGAATGCACCCACCAAGGTAATAATAAACTCGCAGTCTCATTACTTGCCTGCTCACTAATTCCCTTCGTGTTTCTCTGCCCCTTTCCTCAAATGGATTCCTGAGTTCTTCCAGATTGCTGGTTGCTAAGCTATCAAGTTCCAGGTTCTGAAACCTGGCTGCTCATTGGTGGAGAGTTCCTGGGCTGTTCCAATCAGGAGGCGGCAGAGAAAGGCATTCATTCACTCCAGGAGTTGGGATTTTCTAGCAGTTGATGTCAAGCGAAGGTCTTTGACTAGCACTACAGGATTTGCTGTACTCTTAAGCTGACTGAGGAGGGTCACAGGTTCTAGAATGTTCCCCCAGGAAGATGAGGGGCCATAGATGGACAATGTGACTTCCCACCCCGGGGCAGCAGAGATACCCTCAAGAGATCCCAGGATTAAACTGCAATGTCCACCTCACAGCTTGGTTAGTGATGACAGCAGGAAGTTCAGGAAACTGAATGACACTAAGCTTGGGGTGCTTGCAATGAGGGCCTTATTTGCAAAGGAGCTTGAACTCCTAAGCATCCCCTAGTCCTTGAGCAGCTGGGACAATATAGGCTGCCACAGGTGGCTATAAAGGACTATAAAATATATGAGTGGAAGAGCACTTACCTCAGCTCAGCTTCACCAGGAACGTCGTCTCCTCCCATTCAGAAGGTGCCCTGGACTTGTGGAGACCAGGAGGGATGGCTGTAGACTGTAGCTTCCTTCCTTCAGAAAGAAGGAAGCCATGTGACCCAGACCTGGTTCTGAGACAGTCACATGGCTAAGATGAACCGATTAGAATTTTCTCTGCTACTTTTCTGCCAGAACTATAGGAAAAGACCTCATACACTGCACTGCTTGTGAACACATGTGGAAGATGTTTGAAAAAATAGAAATTCTCAAAAGATACAGAGCCCCCGAGCTCCAGCTTAGGTTAAACCAGATCCATGTCCCACATCTAATAGAAAACACCAAGCTTGGTGTGTGCATATGCATGTGTGTGTGTGTGTCTAAGAAGCAGGAACATATATAGATTCACTGCATGGTACCCACCTATATGTCAGGTGATTTGCATACAGTCCCATATAGGGCCATTAAGATCAATCTAGTACTCTAGTATGTTACAGTATTGCAGGCTGGGAACTGAGACTCCAAGGGGTACAGGTGCCTTGCCCAGAGGACATTGTCTCGGTATGCTCAAGGATTCCAGTCTGTGCTATCTAAAGCTTAACCAATTCAACTCGTCCGAAATGGTCTCTTCCAAACTGATAGCCCTCAAGCCTGCCATCTTTCCGTCTAGCAGACTCACTAGAAGCCAGGTCCCGTCAGATCTCTTCTTGCCCCTCTGTACCCCCATATCTAAGCCTCACTGAGCTGGTCCATCACCATCCCTCTGTCCACCATTTCTGTGCAGTTCTGTGGAAGAGTGCTTTCTCCTGCCCTCTCCCCATGATGCCTTGGCTGCTGTAATTTCTCTCTTGGCCTTCTAGAACTATCTCCCTCTTGTTTGCCCATCCCTCATGTCTATACCTTCCTCCTCTCCAGGCTATCTCTCCACGGCACCCACAAGGATTGTCTCAAATGCCAACCTGGGTGGTGGTGATGTCATAATGTAATGTCATACGAGGCATTCCCACCTTTGGGAACCTCCTGAGGATTGGTCAGTCCCGGCTAGGGACACAGCTCTTAGACTTTGAGCTAGACAACCAGGAGGACAGGAGGACCTAGTATCCTGCCTCCATCAGCCCATCATTTATGCAAATGCTACTTAGTTGCCGTCTAGATGCAGGATGCTGTCTGCCCTGTTAAATGCTGTGTGAACCCAGATGGAAGCTGAGCAGACATCACACTCGTGAGCAGCTCCCCTTCCTGTGAGCATCTCCCCTTCCTGTGAGCATCTCCCCTTCCTGTGAGCATCTCACCTTCCAGAGTTAGGAGCTAAATGAAAATTTCTTTTTGAGTTACCTGACCTTGAGTACTTTGTTATAACAGAAACCAGACAGAGGCAGGATAATGGTGTGAGTGTTGGCAGGCAGGGTACTCACCTGCAGATGGAGGGAAGACATGGAGGACAAGGCCTGGAGAAACTGTTATACGTGGTCCAGGGTCCTAGATAAGCTGGTGTGCTCTAAAAGCAGAGTTTATGGGAACCAAGCCAGTGCATCCCTGGGGATCCACAGTTCTGTGCACTGTGTGAATCCTGTACGTCTGCCCACCTTCAAATCCTATGGCCTGCTTTCCAGATCCTGAGAGAGCATTGTTCACTCCTGGGATAAACCCCCATAGCTTTGCATTCGTAGCTGTGATTTTCTCCCATTAGCATCTGCTTTTGCTTTGCCTTCCATGCTGGGTTAAACTGTGTTCTATAAGCTTAACATGAAACCAAAGGTCAGCCTATGACCTCATTAGAAATAGCATCTTTTTAAAAAAAAATAGAAAATATCGTACTTATTGTGTATGGGTATTTTGCCTGGATGGACAGATGTGCACCATGCCTGGTATTCTCGGAGGCCAGCAGAGGACATCAGATGCACTAGCACTGTAGTTACAGATGGTTGTGAGCCACCATGCGGATGCTGGGAATTCAATCTGGATGATCAGGGTGTAGCCAGTGCCTAACCACGGAGCCGTCCCTCCAGTCCCCAGAAGTAGCATCTTTGTAGATGTAATCATGTAGCCAAACACGGTCACCTGGGACTATGTGGGTTCTAACTTCATTGAGTACAGACCTTATAAGAAGAGAGGAGTCAGGAACAGTAGCTTACACTTTTAAACCAAGCACTTGGGGTACAGACACGGGTGGATCTCTGTGAATTCAAGGCCAGCTTGGTCTACATAGCAAGCTCTGGCCAGCCAAAGCTAGTGAGATCCTGTGTAATAACAAGGAGGGAGGGAGCAAGGGAGAAAGGGAAGGAGAGAGGAGGGAGGGGCATAGAGACTCCAAGGCTAAGGCTGGAGGGACGCAGCTACCGGCTGAGGGAGGCCAGGAACTGTCTAGCCTACCCTCTTCCCAGACAAATACACATGGTTGAGCATAAGGAATAGATCAGGGCTCTTTACAAATCAAGGTGTTTGAGCTCAAGAGCTGCTGTTTATTGTAAACCCCATGGAATAATGTGACTTACTATTAATCTTATAAGCTCATTCTCTATGCAGTCACCAAATTCCCAGTTGCTTTGGTAAAAACAGTATTTCCTTTCCAGTGACTGCTTTTTTTTTATTTGTTTGTTTGTTTTGTGTTGTGTTGTTGTTTTTTCAAGACAGGTTTCAGGCTGGCCTTGAACTTACAGGGATTCACCTGCCTCTGCCTCCCAGATGCTGAGATTAAAGGCATGTGCCATCACCACCTGAACAACAGCAGCTTTCTAAGGAACCAGTAAGGCACTACAGACTTTTCATATAACATCACCTTCATTCTCTCACAACTAATTCTACAAAACAGATGTTATACGACCTCGTTCGCTGAAGTCAAAGATGCAGAGGGGCCAAGGTGTGGGCTCCGGACCTCACACCAGTGTGGCAGATTCAACAAGCCCAGAATAAGCCTCTTCCTTTGCTCACAATAAGGTGAAGTCTATTTTTCTACTCCTCTGAATCTAGGCTGTTCTCTTAGTGTTTCTACTAATAGAGTGTTCTAGAAGCTTCTGCGCTGATGACTTAAATGCTGGGTAAGGATGCTAGTCTTACCTATTAAAAAATGCAAAGCCTTGTGAAGAACTGAGATAATTTAGTCAATAACTGATGTCAACTGTCCCTCCACACTGCTAAAGAAGGTCACTCCCAACAACCATAGTCATTAACAACAGGTGCATTGAGCTGAGGAACCACCCAGTTGGTGCATAAAACCATTCACTCTAGGCTGCTTTAAAGTGTAGTCTGGGAACTGTCTCTTATGCAGCAAACCCCAACAAATATATTAAAGGCTAAGCCAGATTTCTAACCCAGGTCTTCTACTATTAGAATCGGAATCCCTCAAGAACAGAGTCTGTGTCTTCAGAGCTCAGTAGGGAACCTCCAGGAAACTATACCAACAAATGCCACAAAACTGGGTGGGCTGTCTGTGTGAAGAGAGGGGCTGTCCTAGCCTAGATCTCTAGGGCACTGACCTACATTTATTTTAGATTTATTATAGAAGCAACAACTTCTGCATACCAGAGGTGAGAGATGCAGCAATCCTCTCCGTGCTCATGAAGCTTAAAATTTGGGGGAGAAAGTAGAGAAAAGTAAGCCACTAGCTTGGCTCCGCCTGCTGTCCACCCCATTCCTCTGCTCTAGTATCCCCACCGTCATCTAAGCTGCCACCTTTTCTCTTTCAGATTAAGCCAACTGCCTCTTCATTCCTCAGTCACACTCCTCCTCTGACCCTGCTCCAGGAGGCTCATCTTGTCAGACTTCACACTGAATGAGCGCTGAGGATGCTGTAGAGTATGAGCTGTGTGCAGGTAAGAGGGGTAAATGGCTTTCCTGTGCTTGCCAGGACACGGTCGCTCTAGACTGGGGTCACCTTGAGAGGTGAGCATGTGGAGGAGAAAACGCTAATTCCAATCCAGGATTTCGACCCTGCTTTGACCATTTAGTTCCTGGATAAAAAACACACACAACCTTTTTTTTTTTTTTTTTTTAAAGATTTATATATTCATTATATATATATGAGTACACTGCAGCTGAACAGATGGTTGTGAGCCTTCATGTGGTTGTTGGGAATTGAATTTTAGAACCTCTGCTCGCTCTGGTTGGCCCCACTCGCTCCGGTTAACCCCGCTCATTCCCTCCTCGCTTAGGCCCAAAGATTTATTTATTATTATACATAAGTACACTGTAGCTGTCTTCAGATGTGCCAGAAGAGGGCGTCAGATCTCATTACAGGTGGTTGTGAGCCACCATGTGGTTGCTGGGATTTGAACTCAAGATCTTCGGAAGAGCAGTCAGTGCTCTTACCTGCTGAGACATCTCACCAGCCCCTCACACAACCTTTATATTTACAATAAGCCTTAAACAGCACAAGAGCCAGGCAGATATCTACCCTCTATGCTATTAGAACCTACTTTTCTATCGATAACCCTGAGTTATTACTATGTTTTGTCTGGGCTGCTCTTAATTCCAATTGGCTAGCCCTTAGGGCAATGCTTTTTGACTCCTAACTCATGGTGTCTTCATCTTCCTCCTCCTCCTCTTCCTCTTCTTCCTCCTCCCCTTCCTCCTCCCCTTCTTCTTCCTCCTCTCCCTCCTCCTCCTCCTCATTCTCCTCTGACCCCTAGGCCCAGGAATCTTAAACCCCACCTGTCTCTTCTACTCAGCTATTGGCTGTTGGCATCTTTATTACCAATCAGAAATAACTTGTGGGAAGAGTCATTTGGGTCTATGTTCAGACTCCAGGTTTTGGGAGCCCACACTCAGGTCTTGAGGGCCCACACTTAGCATTACAATAGAGAGTAAGACCAAACCTTCACAAGCATGAACACAGCCTCCTGCCACGGGTTGAAGAAGCAGGAAACTCTCTTCTGGGCCTTACAAATCATGGGCCAATTTAAACTCTTTTTCTCTTTCCATACTTAATCTTAGGTGATAGCAGTGGAAAGAAGACTAAGACAGACTCCATCTAGAAACCAGAATGACCTCTTTTATGGAAAAAGAGACTGTATCACTCGTGTTTCTACCCACAAAAACCTCCACTGTGAGCTCTCTCTCACCTAGGCAGGAGTCTGCATGGCCCCGCTCTTGCCACATCGCCAACCCCAGCCTTTGTCACTCTCTCATAACCACTCTGTCCCTGTACAGATACATGATCTGTTCCTCCCACACATCAGCTCTTCCTGACGCTGGGCCTTTGCATATGTTCTTCTGCCTCATGCCTTTCCTCCTCTTCCTGCAGGATTGCTATCTTCTGGTCCTGTACTCCTCAAGCTCAAAGGCCAACGTCCTGGCATTTGTGTGACGGCTTTTGCCCTACCCTGCAGAATTTGCAATAGGCAGTCTCTACATGTACTCAGGGCCCAGTGGGCATTCAACATGTTCATTGAATGACAACTTTGGTGACAAGTTCCTTATTTGCACATATGCTTTTGAGATGTTTGCAACCATTCTCCACCCCAGCCGGGTTCCCATGTGGCCATCTGGAAGTGAGCACACCAAACAGTCTTCAAATATCATTCCAACCCCCTTCCTGTCTAAATGTCCAATACCATTTGCTGAGACTGAAAAGAACGGAACCCACAGCTGTCCCCAGAGCTCAGTCACTTTGTGGTCTTGCTGGGAGCCACCACCAATTGGCAGGACTCTTCCTGATCAAACCCTAGATGCTCTACCTTCCAGATCTGAAGACTTTTTGACCCAGATCCAAGTCTGAAAGCTCCTATCTGCACATAATGTGAGCAACTCCTCTATGAGATCCCTTCTATGAGTGCCAGTGAACACTGATGCATGCTGGGAAATGCAAACCTCAATCAAATGTGAACTTTTAGCCTGTCCCTTTTCTCCACAGATGGGGTGGCCCAGCAGTCACTCAACGATATGGCAGGTGTAGGTGAAGCATATCACCCCCCACTCCTTGTCGCCCCCGCATCCCATGACAATCTTCAGCACTGATGGGCTCCTTGCACTGACTCTGCCGTGGGCTGTTCTCCCTTGGGCAAATCAGTCAACCTCTGGCCCTCAGTTTTCTCCGAAAAATAGATTAGAGAGGGCTGGCCTTTAATCCCAGCACTTGGGAGGCAGAGAGGCAGGAGGATATCTCTGAGTCCTAGACCAGCCTCATCTACATAGTGAGTTCTGGGACAGTCAGGACTATATGAAGAAACCTACTCTCGGCAAAGAGAGAGAGAGAGAGACTTCAAAAGGCACAGCTGCTTCAGCGGTGTGCACAGAGCCTACCTCAGTGAATGTCTAAAATATCTAAAAATATTTTTATTGCATTTTCCTTTAAGGTTTCAAAAGCAATTTGTGCCCCTGAAACAAGCCAACCAGCAGAGAAGGAACAAAAGAAACATGGTGTCTTCTACCTCCAGCCTTGAAGCTTCCAGACCTCCCTACACGAACCCCCCCCCCACACCCACTCCCCGAAATGATGTCCCAGTGAAGAGCCAGGCTCTTATCCTTCCATCCATGCCTCTCAGGCGTCTGCTTCATTTAGCATGTATGTGCATTTTACCAGGTTAATGCAACACAGACTATTTCCTAGTAGCTGTGAAGCCCAGTGTAGCCTCTGCTGCCGGACACATGGTTTGTCTCCAGTCTTTCCCTTCCCAGCAAAGCAGCCTTGACTCATCTCCTTTCTCTATGACAGAGCCCTTTAGAATGTACTCACTGGGCCAACGATGCAGTTTCAATTTGGGTTTTTAATGGAAGTGGGTGGCTAGGTAAGTGGGTTGAATGACTGACTGATTCTGAATAGCTCTGAATTTATTGAGCTGCTTCCAGGAAGGTCCAGGTGACCTGGGTAGCAGAAAGGACACCCATTCCTGTTTGATGGTGTTTTTTTTCTATCTATCATCCTTCCTGTCTTTCCTTCTTTATTTCTTTCTGGGTGAGACAGGGTCTTATAATACAGTTTCAGCCAGCCTGGAACTCATTATGTAAACCAGGCTGGTCTCCAGCTCATGGAGATGAGCCTGCCTTTGCTTCCCATGTACTGAAATTAAAGCCCAGCTTGTTTTTTTCTCTTTACCACACTGGGGATTCAACCCAAGGCTAGTAAGCACCCTGGCACTGAGTATATTCTGGACCTCTTCTTATTTTAATGTTGATGTAGGGTCCTGCTAAGTTTCCCAGACTGACCTTCAACTCACTATGCAAGTCCAGGCAGGCCTTGAACTCACGATCCTCCTGGTTCAGCTTCCTGAGCTGATGAGTGGCAGGCACCATTAGTCTCATTCGGAAGGATGTGCTTCATCCTTGGTGAAAGCGCTCATCTCTTGTCTTGGCTGGCTAGAATTTCCAGGGTGAAGAAAGGAGGATTAGAAAAGTTCAAGGTCACCCTCCCCTACATAGAGAGTTCAAGGCCAGGCTGGGCCACATGAGAAAAA
The DNA here is from genome assembly GCF_000001635.26 of Mus musculus. Lineage (NCBI taxonomy): Eukaryota > Metazoa > Chordata > Mammalia > Rodentia > Muridae > Mus > Mus musculus. The sequence goes on from NC_000082.6 coordinate 13,475,219, forward strand.
CCAAAAGAACAGATGGTGTTAGCAGGAGGTAGGGAAGGAGTAGGGAGGTCCAGCCCTGGGTGGGGCAGAGCCCCTGCTAAAGACAAGGGACATTCCTTAGTGTCAACTTTCCCTTAGGATGGAGAGGAGGGGTTGCTAGCTCGTCACACCCCACAGCCCTGGAGGACAGGAGCTTACTGTTGAGTTAGTGGGGCAGAGTCGGGGAGAGGCTGTCATTTCGGCAGCCCTGGTACATGGAGCCACTAGCAGGCTTCTTCGTCTCATGTCTTCATCCGCACCACCTCCTAGCAGCCTGCCCTCCCCAACTTGTCCACTTAAAGCCTGGGCCAGTGAGATGACTCTGCAGATAAAGGTATTGTCACCCAGCCTGAGGACCTGAGTTCAATTTCTGGGTTCCATATGATGGAAGGAGAGAACTGAGTCCCTTAACTTGATCTCTAACCTGCACATGTGGATTGTGAATGGGCTTATGTGCCCACACACCCTCTCTCTCACACAATAAACATAAGTAATAAATGTATACATGCATATACACATACATAATACACACATACATACATGCTTGAATGCATACATACGTTCGTATGTATGTCCTTGCCACTCTCTTGGAACCTGACTCCTACAGAATGTAACCTTGATTTGTGCTCCAGGCTCACTTGACACCTGGCTTCTGTGGCTTGTTCGAGTCCTCTGTCTCCCAGACAATGAGCTAGGATTCTGGTCATTCAGGTTCAGCCTGGGTGCAGAGAGTTTTGAGTGGGCCTGTCCACTGGAGACCACTCCTCTCGTCACCCATGAAGCATCTAAAGTTAAGTATGATGGTGCAGACCTGGAATCCCAGAATTCAGGAGGTGGGGGCAGGGATTTCTAAACTCAGAAGTCAGCCTGAGCTATCTAGAGAGATGCTGTTTCAAAAATTTAAAACAGCCGGGTGTGGTGGCACACGCCTTTAATCCCAGCACTCGGGAGGCAGAGGTAGGCGGATTTCTGAGTTCGAGGCCAGCCTGGTCTACAAAGTGAGTTCCAGGACAGCCAGGGATATACAGAGAAACCCTGTCTCGAAAAACCAAAAATAAAAAATAAATAAAACAAAACCGAACAACCACCATCCAGGTTTTTCTCTCAGCACCTCACTATTTCTGAGGTGACCTTGGACTTGCTGACTTCTAATTCCCAGGCTCTAAGCATCCCCCAGGCAACATGATGCAGACTTTAGAAGGCCTTCTCTGTTTCCATTAAAAACATTATATACAATATATTTTAATCATATTTTTCCTTCCTCCCTACCCCTCCCAGATGGTCCCCACCTCCTTGCCACCTTCCCCACAGTTTCAGGATCTCATGTAGACCGAGCTTGTCTCACACTGCTGTGAAGCCAAAAGTGGCCTGAACACTGGAATGGCAGGTGTACATCACCACCTGGTTATCCTAGCTGGGGGACTGAGCCCAGAGCTTCCATACTAGACAAACACACTGCTGCCTATTGAACCTTTTCCCCAACCCCTGCCCTATTCCTACACTTGGCAGGAGCCTGGAATACAGCTGTCACTCAGCATTTACCATAAGCAAAGAGAAAACAGCCCACGCTGCCTTGAGAACAGCCCAGGGTGAGCGTATGACCTCCAGCGTCTGTGTCTCCACAGCATTGTCACAGTCCCCCTTGCAACATCTGGGTTGCTTCACTAAGCTAGCCTGTCACTTCAAAGCAAGTGACCTTGGGGAAGAGAAGGTGACATGGCTTTAGGAGAGGAAAGTACACTTGCCTGTCCACTAAGCAACCAAGGGCAGACCAAACCAATGGGGTGGGCCTTGTCAGACTGAGTCCACAAGGGGGCTGGCCACCTTCCTGAGTCCCATCAAATCAGATCTGCTTCTCAGTGATCATCAACAGCCCCCATAAGCATAGCACCAGCACCTAAAGTGATTCCCCTTGATCCTGCCTGAGCCAGTTTCTTGACCACCCCCTCCCCACCTCCACACTGGGTACTCCGTCATGTTATCTATCCATACATTCATTCAGCAATTACTTACTGAGTGTATGCCAGGCAAGATGGAGTTCAGGAGGATGCAGTGGGGATCAGAGAACACCCTGACTCCAGGTCTCACAACACCTAGACATGTCCACATGATATTCCAGGAACCTGTGTGTCAGCTTTATGGCAAAGGGAGTTTACAAAGGTGGTTAAGTTAGAAATTTTGAGATTGTGTTTAATCATCTAAGTGGACTAATGTATCCACAAGGGCTCAAGAGATTCAACACCCTCTTTTGACCTTCTAAGGCATGCATATGGGTAACATAATCACACAGGTGAAACACCATACATACGAAATAAAAAAATCTAAAAACTTTAATAATGTATTTATTTATGTACACTGGGTGAGGGGGCCAATCTCCTGGAACTGGAGTTACAGATAGTTATAAGCTGCTATGTGGATGCCAGCACTTGAACCAGTGACTTCTGGAATAGCAACCAGGGCTCTTAGCCACTGAGCAATCTCCCCAGTCCCTAAATCTAAAATTTTTAAAAACAATTTCAAACCATCCACAGTAGGCACGGATGGTGGATGCGTGGGCCCATCTAGGTGCACAGCCAAGTACAGCTGCACAGGTTAAAATTTCATAATCTGGCTTTCCACCTCCCTTCCCTGAAGGGCGATGGCACCATCTGGATGTTTCTCAGGCTTCCCCATTTTCCCATAAAGCCCTTGCTCTGTTCCAAGACTCAAGCCATCAGTCCACCCTTCCTGAACACCTGGGTTCTGCAGTGCACTGGGCCCTGACCCAGCATCTGACCCCTAACCACTGGCCCTCACGTTCACCTCATGTCCCATCTTGCAGGTTTGGAGTCTGGGGCTCGGTCATTAAGTAACTACAATCATGAAACACTGTTCTACCTCAAAGCTCTACCGTGCCCATTCTCTCTCCAGACTTCCAGCCCCACCACCTCTCAGAGTCTCATGACTGGAGCCTGTATGACTTTTCCTCCTGTATGCTTTCTCTGCTTTGGATTTTCCCAATGGACTTAAACCAAAGCCATCGTAATAATAATTATTGTTGCTTGTGCTGCTTTGGATGAAGTCTTGCTGTTCTTGAACTCTCTCTCATGCTCCTGGCCTGGCCTTCTCAGTGCAGGGATGGCAAGCACAGGACCCTATGTCCAGACCAGCAAACCTTCTGGACAGACCACTTATAGAAGCCTGCTCTGTAGCCATAGAGGAAAGTTATTGCAGGGACCACAAAGATGAAATGATATGACCAAGTCCCACAGTGGTGCCTAATGTCAATCTAGCACTTAACAAACTGAGGCAGAAGAATTATGTAATCAAGTACAGCCCGGGTCACACAGTGGGTTCCAGGCTATATAGTGAAACCCTGTTTCAAAAATGACTCCCCCCACAAAGCTGGATGTAGTAGTATACACACAGAATTCCAGCATTTGAGAGGTGGAGACCAGTGTATGAAGAGGTCAGGGCCAGCCTTCGCTGTGTAATGAGTTTGAGGCCAGCTTAGGTTTTATTTGACTATGACATAACCCAAAAAATTAAAAATGGAACAGAGAGAGAAAAAGGAGGCTGGGTGGGGAGCTGTCTTGTTGAGCTCGCCAGACCCAGGTGAAACACCCAACAAATATCAGCTGCTCTGAGCCTGCCTGCTTGCAAACTGGGCAGCGCAGAGGGCACTGGAGTCTGGTCCAAGGTTACACAGGCTGAGGGAGGTTGCCATGCCAGTCAAGTCCCCAACCAGAGGGATTAGCACTGTGGAGAACAGAAACTGAGGCCACTGTGGAGTCTGTGGCCCCAGGCACCGTGAGTAAGTGGCTATAGGCAAACCAGCACAGGGAAATGTGTCTTCCCTCAGAGGTAAATTAGGGATGGCATTTGCCTTTCAAAATCGTTCAGGCCAGTCTGGGCAGAGGGCGACTGCCTAAGTTTCTCCTGGATGTGCTGGCTCTCCCCTCCTCTTCCTAAGCAGAGTGTGCAGCCAGGCATGCGGTCGCACACGGCAGCAGCTCTAGGCCTCCAGTACTTGGGGAGGTGAGGACTATCATGAGTTCCAGGCCAGCCTGGGCTACATAAAGCCAGGCACGGTATGCTCCACACCCGTAATCCCAGAACTGAGGACATAGAGGCAGGAGGATCGGGAGTTCGAGGTCATCCTCAGTACATAATTCAGTGACTTAGAGGCCAGCATGTAATACGTGAAACCTAGTCTTAAAAAATAAAATAAACAAGAGAGGAGGGCTTGCTGGACCATAGATGATTCTGATTTGGATGAGCTACTGCTGCGTCTGTTAGGGCTGCTATGCCAACAATCGTTATAGCTGTTTATATTTGCACAGGGCATTTTCTTGCCAGTCTTTGACTTGTTTTTGATAACAGCCATTTGGGCAAATATCAGTGAAATCCCACTATGGTTTGATTTCAGATTTCCCTGATAAGTGGCACGGGGCAGCTTTTCATGAACCTGGTCACGTGTGGGTTTTTTGGAGAAATGTTTATTCAGATTCTTTGCTGCCATTGTTACTGTTGTTAGCTATTGTACTGTAGGAGTTTTTCATATGTGTGTAATATTACCCTTTGTGGTAGTTACCTTTAACCTCCAACTTAACCCAGCCTAGAGGCATCCAATGAGGGAGGCTCAGCTGAGGGACTGCTCAGGTTAGATTGACCTATAGCACGACTTGGGATCGTGTTCACTGTCAGTTGGTATAGGAGAGTCCATCCCACTATGGCTAGCAGGACTCCCATTCCAGGTGGTCCTAGGCTGTATAAGAAAGCTAACCAACCATGATTGACCAAGCAAGGCAGCAAGCAGTATTCTTCCATGGGTTTTGCCTCAAGTTCCTGCTCTGACTGCCTTCAGTGACACACTGTGACCTGAAGTATAAGCCCAATAAAGCCTTTCCTTCCCAGGTTGCTTTGGTTCGAGCCCTTTATCACAGCAACAGAGAGGAAACGGAAACAGCCTCGTATTAGACATGTTGTTCAGGATCATTTCCTCCCACTCTGGAGGATATATTTTTTTTCAATGTTCATAATTTCCTTTATTGTGCTGTCTTTGTAAATAAAGTTTTATTGGGACACGCCTGTTTACCTCTGCATGCCCAAAGTTGCTTCTGACCTACATCAGCCACTTTACTGGCACACACATGGCACAAACCGTCCATCTCTGTGCTACACAGAAGCTTGCCAGCTCTTGCCATCAATCACCCTCAGGGGCAGCAGGGAATGAAGGTCAGGCAGCACAGTTGGCCAAAGCAACAGAATAAAGATGATGCTAAGCCAGATGCAGAGGCTCATATGTAGGATCCTGATGCTCGGCAGGTTCAAGATCAAGAGTTTCAGGCCAGCCTGGCTAGGGAGTGGGAGCTCTATTTCAGGACACTGTGAGCTGGGGTACAGCTCAGTGGTAGAACACTTCCCAAACATGTGAGGCTTTGGGTTCATCCCCAGTACCACAAAACAAAAATTACAGTGGGTAGAGGAGGGAGAAGAAGAGGGAGAGTAAGGGTGGGGATCTGTCCAAGAATTAAGGGGACCTCCATAGCACCAGGCCCTTAACATGGCACACAGCTGACTGGGTCAGGACAGGAGGGCCAGTGTCAGCGCTGGGCTTTCTACACATCTGAACCTGGGCTGCATTCACTTCTAGTCATGAACTTTCTATAAAAGCATGCACACCACAGCAGCTGGGGCAGACACAGACACACAACTGATACTACAAGTCTGTCCCCCAGTCCTGCTTCCTTTCACAGTGACTGTAAGCTACATCTTGCCCACAGGAAGAGGAGGCAACAGAGTTACTGCACCCATGAGAAGATGCAAAGTAACTCCCAAAGCCACAATGCATGGAAGCTTCTAGAAAAGGCCTCCCTGGTCAAGAAACAGGGCAGCCACTAAGCCAAAAGCCATGGTCCAGCATCCTCTTCATTTGCTGCCAGTCCTTAGACATGGTGCTCTCTCAGCTGGAGTCTAAAGGTTGGGTGTAGACAGGAGCTAAGACTGGCTCAAAGACAGACTTGCCATTGTGTTTCCATCCTCGGGTATCACTCTTTCATATGATGTCTATATGCTTAACACCCACTGTCACAAAGAATGTTCAGGACTATTGAGTCTTAGGCTAGAGATGGCTCAGTGGTTAAGAGCACTGGCTGCACTTCTAGACGTCCTGTGTTTAATTCTTTTTTAAAAGATTTATTTATTTTATTTATTTGAGTACACTGAAGCTATCTTCAGTCACATTGGAAAAGGGAATTGGATCCCATTACAGATGGTTGTGAGCCACCATGTGATTGCTGGGAATTGAACTCAGTACTTCTGGAAGAGCAGTCAGTGTTCTTAACCAGTGAGCCCTTAGTTCAGTCTTAGCACCCATCTTACACGCGTTCTCGCGACCGGCCAGGAAGAACGCAACAAACCGGAATCTTCTGCGGCAAAGCTTTATTGCTTACATCTTCAGGAGCCAGAGAGCAAGAGAGCAAGAGCAAGAGCTCTATTGCTTACATCTTTAGGAGCCAGAGCGCAAGAGAGCAAGAGCTCTATTGCTTACATCTTTAGGAGCCAGAGCGCAAGAGTGCAAGAGTGCAAGAGAGCAAGAGCCAGAGCAAGAGAGAGAAAGGCGAAACCCCGTCCCTTTTTCAGGAGAATTATCCTCCGCCTAGGACGTGTCACTCCCTGATTGGCTGCAGCCCATCGGCCGAATTGTCGTCACGGGGAAGGCAGAGCACATGGGGTGGAGAACTACCCTTGGCACATGCGCAGATTATTTGTTTACCACTTAGAACACAGGATGTCAGCTCCATCTTGTAATGGTGAATGTGAGGGCGGCTTCCCACATATCCCCCTTTTCTTTTAATAAGAGCAATAGGCCACCCATATTAATGAGAGTGGAGATAGAGGTCAAATCCCCAGTGTGCAGGTAAAGGAGCCGTACACATAACCTCCTCCCAGGCTCATCACCCAGAGGGGTCCTGGTCTGGTCCCGTGTCGTTTTACCTGGGGAGAAGGACACTTGGACACTCAACCTTGAAAGATGACATGTCTCCCTAGAATAGGCTCATATGTGCCGCAGAGCCCTTCTACTGCAGTGCTTAGCCGTGCAACTCTCTCGGGCTGCTGAAGCGCACTCACTCTATCCCGTGCAATGAGACTAGCCTCGTGGGGTGCAAGAGCTGAGTGGCCAGCGACCTATTGCTTAAGCATAGATATATCAGGGGAAGCACCATGTTCTAGTACTGCAAGTGCCTGGGCAATAACCACCTTGTCTCTCCTAGTTTAGGCCTTAAGCTTACAGACCAACCAGAGAAGCAACACTAATCCACAGCAAAGTGTATCTCCAAATAATATCAATCCCACCCATTCTTTAAAGAAGGAAAATGCTGAGGAGATCCAATTGGGTAATCCTTTGGTCAGGGACAGGTCCAAGCGCGTGGAGTTGACCTGAATGATGGCAATTCTCAATTCCCGAAGGGTCTGTTCAAATTCAGCAGTCCAATTCTGTAACATATACTGAGAAAGACTTTTTGACAAATTAGCTGCCCTAGTAAAATTTCTCATACTGAATGGAAGTAACGTACAATCCCGGAAACTTTTGTTCACATCCCAGCTGAGCTATTTGCCATAATACATCTAGTTGTTCCTGGACAAGATCTATGCATTGATTAATTTCTGCCCATGGAGCATTTTTGGGATTGGAGGATGGCAGCCACTAAGCCTGCATTGGTGAGAGGTCCCCTGAGCTCCCAACAAACCCTGAGCCAGTCTTGTAAACCTTTGTTCTTTCTTGGGGCTATGGCCGCTCGGCACTCCTGTGTGGCTTGCTCATAAATGAGCTGTTCTACCAGAGGTGCGGCTTGCTCTGAATCTCCAAAAATACGCCCTGCTGCCTCTGTCATTCTGGCCACAAAATCTGAGAATGACTCCTGAGGTCTCTGGACGATCTTTGTTAGTTGTCCAGTGGCCTCACCTGCTCGGGAGAGCGCCTTCCAGGCCCTAATAGCCTTTTCATCTGATTCAGAACTACTAAGAACTGGCTCCTTGAGCTCATCTAGTGATGAGTATAGGCTCCTTCTCCTAGAGACCTCCGCTAATTGATCTTTTTTCTTTTCCTTCCTTCTAATCTCTCCCCAGGTATTCTTACCTGACCTAAACTTTTCCTCGGGTTCAAGACCCGTGGAAAGGCCTGTATATTTATTTTGTGTACCATATTTCCTCTTTGCTCCTACTCTCTCTCCCCGCTTTACTTCTGATAGATTGCCCTGAATTTCATCCAGAATTTTCAGCCCTGCCTTAATCGCTTGATAACATGTGAAAAGGAACAAAAAGGCTCCTAACACTAGAGAAAGTTCAAGGCCAAACATACCTTGTAAAGCTATTTCCCACTTTACTTCTGATAGACTGTCTTGAATTTCGTTAGAAAGTTCAAGGCCAGACGTACCTTGTAAAGCTATACTTACGGGTACCCTGTTCCCCAGCTGAAGAGTTCTGAATTCACGCAGTTGAATCCTTCTCAACAGTCTGTGTTGCGGGAACACTTCATTACCACCATTCCCCAGCTGAAGAGTTCTGAATTCACGCAGTTGAATCCTTCTCAACAGTCTGTTTTACGGGAACACTTCATTACCATGACCCGCAGTTCTGGTTCCGGAATGAGGGATCTTCCTTGCACCGGTGATGGTAACCGTCCCAGGTTTTCTCATCCCAGGATTTCTCGTCCCGGGTTTTCTCGTTCCGGGTTTCGGCACCAACTCTTACACGTGTTCTCGTGACCGGCCAGGAAGAACGCAACAAACCGGAATCTTCTGCGGCAAAGCTTTATTGCTTACATCTTCAGGAGCCAGAGAGCAAGAGAGCAAGAGCAAGAGCTCTATTGCTTACATCTTTAGGAGCCAGAGCGCAAGAGAGCAAGAGCAAGAGCTCTATTGCTTACATCTTTAGGAGCCAGAGCGCAAGAGAGCAAGAGCTCTATTGCTTACATCTTTAGGAGCCAGAGCGCAAGAGTGCAAGAGTGCAAGAGAGCAAGAGCCAGAGCAAGAGAGAGAAAGGCGAAACCCCGTCCCTTTTTCAGGAGAATTATCCTCCGCCTAGGACGTGTCACTCCCTGATTGGCTGCAGCCCATCGGCCGAGTTGTCGTCACGGGGAAGGCAGAGCACATGGGGTGGAGAACTACCCTTGGCACATGCGCAGATTATTTGTTTACCACTTAGAACACAGGATGTCAGCTCCATCTTGTAACGGCGAATGTGAGGGCGGCTTCCCACACACCCACATAGCAGGTCAAATTTATCTATAACTGCAATCCCATAGGACCTGATGCTCTCTTCTGGTGTTCAGGCACACATGCTGAAAATACCTATATTCATAAAATACATAAAATCTTAAAGGAAAGAAAAAGACTACTGAGTCACATTGTCTGCATGGAATCAGGGGAACTCCCCGTCTTAATCCCCCTCATTACCCACCTCCTGCACACCAGGTTATGATCTCACTGAAGAATATGTGCAGGCCAAATAGATGTGAAGTATATGTTCTTACCTACATTTCTTCTGTGGAGGAACTGAAATAAGAGAAGTCAAATGACCCGCCTACTTGCTTGAGCAAGACGCTGTATGACACTCTTTAAAACAGGCTTTCCAAAAACAAACAAACAAACAAACAAACAAACAAACAAGTACTGTTTTTTTTCCTTTATTGAAAATAGATTATTTCCTCACATAATGCATCCTGATTATGGTTTCCCATGCCTCTACTCCTTTCAATCCTCCCCACCTTCCGGCCCATCCGGAAGTACTCCTTTCTGTCTCTCATTAGAAAAGAACAGGCTGCTAAGAGATAATAATAAAATATAACAAAGTAAAATATAATAAGGTAAAACAAACACTATCACATTGAAGGTGGACAGGACAAACCAACAGAAGGGAAAGAACCCAAGAGAAGACACAAGAATCAGACACACTTGCTTGCACTCAGAAGTCCCATAAAAACATTAAACTGGAAGCCATAACACATACAGGGAGGACCTGGTGCAGACCCTGTGTGTGCTTCCTCCGTGTGTGAGTTTGTATGAGCTTTGCTCACTAGCATGACCTTCTAAATTAGCATTTAGAGGGTCTCGTTCTGGTGTCCTCTGTCCCCTCTGTCTCCCCCAATCCTTCTGCCTCCTCTTCTGTAGGGTTCCCTGAGCTCCAAAGCAGGAGATTTGATGGAGACATCCCATTTAGAGCTGAGTGTTCCAAGGTCTCTCTATGTGTCTAGTGTCTGGCTGCGGATCTCTGTATTTGTTCTGCTGCAGCAGGAAGCTTCTCTGATGATGGCTGAACAAGGCACTGATCTATGAGCACACCAGGATGTCGTTAGGAGTCATTGCATCACTACTTGTTGCTTGTTTGTTTTAAGACCTGTAGTAATTGATTTTACCCTAGGTCCCTAAAGTATCTGGTTCTTGGTCACCCAAGCAGGTATGGGTTCCATCTTGTGGAGTCGGCCTTAAGTCAAATCAGATATTGGTTGGTTACTCTCACGAGCTTTGTGCCACCACTGTCCTATCATATCCTACAGGCAGGACACCACTGTAGGTCAAAGGGTTTGTGGCTGGCCTGCTCTTTACATTTCTCCTTTGGTAGCATTCAGAATACTTTCCTGTACCAAGGCACTAGAATGTAGGGATGAAGGCTCTATGTAGACACCAGCTTGACATCTCCATGTTCCATGGGTTGTGTGGGCATTTACTTCAGCCATGGGGCCTTGTTGTCAGTTAGTGGAGAGCAACCTATTTTCTTGGCAGCAGCCTGAGTTGTTTTGGGGTTCCCATAATATCCTCTGGCCAATAACTCAATTAGATGTAACCCAATCTCAATACTGAAAGCTTCATTTGGTGACAAGAGATGGCCAGTTGGGGCTCCGTCTCCCCATTATTTGGCAATTTCATTTAGATCACCTTCATATATGTACATATATTTTAGGAAGTTCCTATTGCAGTGGGTTTCCATACTATCCCTCAGATGGCCCTTAATTTTAGCTCTCTCTCCCCATATTCCCTCTGTCAAGTTCCTCTCCACAAACCCCCACTTGATCCTCACATTCCAGCCTCTCTGTAGTCCATTCATAATTATTTGCTTTATTTCCCTTTAAAAGCATATGCTTTTTGAAAAGCTGAAAAGTAAAAACTTTGCATGCCTCTCTAAAGGCTAGGACTGTATGCAGTGAGAGCATCTATTCACACTCCCCTGTTCTTTCAGGGAGAGCTACATGCAATGTGGTGCTCTGAACCTTTCTTTTCTCACTCAGTGAAGCTTAGCGATCAGTCCTTGCTGCCTTTGCACTGCTGTATAGAATTCCATGCTATAAACAGCATGCTGCTTATTGAAGGGGCCCTCTCCTGAGGACAGCTGCGCTACCCTCAGTCTTGTAGTGGCTCAGAGAAGAATGCTTGCCTTGACCCCGTAAGGGCCTCAGCTTTACTCCAAGCCCCTCACAGTGTTGCACAGAAAAACACAGAATAAGGACTCACAAACTCCATTTGGTTGGCAGAAAGTTGGGACTGGGCAGCAGACCAAGTGGAATACAGTTTCTGCATTTGTCATTTGGGCAGATACTGGCAAAAGAGACTGGGTGCTCAGTTCAGCCCAGATCCCAAAGTCCTACTTTCAGAGAAGGCTGGATCCAGTGGGTGGCCACCTCTAAGTCCAGGCAGGAGAAAGAGACTCCTCTTTCTCTGGCTGTCTCTGACCCCTAGCTAAGTTATTGTGACAGTTATTGCTTTGGATGGCTCAAAGGTTAAGAGCATGAACTGCTCTTATGAAGGACCTAAATTAAGTTCCCATCACTCAGGTGGTTCATAACCTCTTGCATCTCCACCTCCAGGAGATACCCTCTTATGGTCTCTATGTGGGTACCTGCCTGTACATACCCACATAGGAACACACACATACACATAAATAAAGATTTAAAAACTTAAGAACACACATCCCGTGGAATAATTTGTAGCCCAGGAAGGCAAGAAAAGATCATGATTTTGTTAAGAGGAGGCAAAATGGAAAAGCATGCCTGAGAGGGGAAGCCCTCAGCCACAGTCAGCCTCCAGAGATGATGGTCAAGCTAGGGAGGAAATGATTTCTAGGACACCAAACTCCCAAGCTGAGCCACTGAAAGAAGATACAAGAGCCCACATGACTCTTTCCAGGGCTATTATCTCATGATGAGGGTATCCGTGGCAGCCATTTCCTCCCTGACACCGAATTACACATGAGTAGTCCCAGTAAATGTTTCCAGCAGCCTGTAAGATCAGCGTTATTCTTAACCATGTTGTCTGGGGGAGATCACAGGTGTGCTAACTGCCCAGCTAAGTCACAGAGTCATAGATCACCCATGGGACATTTAAAAGGGACAGGTAATGGTTCTAAAAATATCTGGAAAGAATTTTCAGGACAGCCAAGTTCCCGTGGGATCTGCACATCCTCTAGGGGACAGAGAGGGACTGGATGGCTTCCTTCCTTCATTTATCATCTGTGCAAGTCTGTCATTCAGTTGACTTAATGCCCCTGACTGCACACAAGCCGAAACATATGGGGAAGAAATCAATCCATAAACCCAGGGCCTAGGATGGCTCTGTGATGAGTATAGCAGCTGGCAGACTACTCCCAGCACAGGGGTCTCCTCTTTCTAACGTATCCCTTGAGCTAGAATATGGACACAGTGTGTGTACTGCAAGCTCACAGCTCGGAGGATGTACAGAGCCAGGCTCCATGTGATGAGAATGCATGCATTTCAGACTCTTGTTTCTATTTCTGTCAGCCACATGAGCACAGGTGCCCATAGAAGCCAGAAGAGGGCATTGGATCCTGGAGATTTACAGGGGTATAAGCAGCCCAGAATGGGTGCGGGGTTCCTTCCCAAGATCAATGTGCACTCTTAACCAGTGAGCCATCTCTCTAGCGCTGATACTCATGCATTTTAGGCCCAGCGGTGCTCCGTGGATACTTGGTGGAAAGAGAACTAGCAGAAAGAGGGGTATTCAAGGAGGAGACTGAGATGGCTCCTTACAGGGAGAGTCTTTGGGCAAAGGAAGGGGACAGCTCTGCTGTGTTTGAAGAGGAGGGGTTGTACAGATTTAAACAGAGTCTCACGTTGTCCAGGATGTCCCTGAACTTCTGGTCCTCCCTGCCTCTACTTCCCAAGTTCTGAGAATACAGGCATGTGCCATTGTGCATGGCTTATGTAGTGCTGGGGATCAAATCCTGAGCCATTTGTCAAATACTTCACCACTGAGCTACATCACTAGCCAGGACTAAAAAAAAAAAAAAGGCAGACTAATCTAAGCTGGCTTTAGCTTACTGAGAGCTAGGATTACAGGCCCATGTCACCATGCCCAATTACGTCATGATTTAATTTTAATTTCTTATTTTTAAAATTACGTATGGGGGTGTCTGTTGTTGTGCACAAACCAGGAAGGATGTTGCATCCCCTGAAACTGAAATTGTAAGCTGCCTAAAGTGGGTAGTGGAAAAGGAACTCGGGTCTTCCAGAGGAGGATTCAGGCTCTTACCCCTCTCTAGAGCCATCTCTCTAGCCTCTTGTCAGTCCTTTTAAGTGATGGCCCCATCTTGGTGAAGCGGGAAGAGTCACATGCTGCCCACTTTGGAAACAGCAGCATCGTCCCACGCTCATCTGGCTTCAGCTTTGTCCGCTGCCAGACTGCACAAGGACCCCAGGCCTCTGAAACCCTTTCATACACTTTCTACATGTCAATGCCATCAGTAGGATGAAAACATCCTGTCCGAGGTAACGCTTATACTTGCAGAGGGTTAGCGTTGACAGCCATCATGGCAGGGAGCATGATGGCAGCAGTCAGTAGCAGAGAGCTTACATCAGATCCACAAGCATGAGGCAGGGAGCTAACTGGGAATGGTATGAGCTTTTGAAACCCAAAGCCCACTCACAATGACATATGTCCTCCAACAAGGCCACAGCGATTAATCTTTCCCAAACAATTCTACCTATTAGAGACCGAGTATCCAAACGGATGAGCCTATGGGAGCCATTTTCATTCCAACCACCACTTGCCTCAGGTGGTTTGAATATGATTGGTCCGTGGGAAGTGGCACAATTAAAAGGTATCCCCTTGTTAGTGGAAGTGTGTCACTGTGTAGGTGGGCTTGAGAGCTCCTGGTGCTCAAGCTCCGCCCACCACAGACGAATCTTCCCCTGGCTGCCTTCACATCAAGAGGTAGAACTCTAGGCTCCTCCAGCACCAAGCCAGCTTGCATACTGCTATGCTTTCTACCATGACACTAATGAACTGAACCTCTGAAACTGTAAACCAGAAGCAATTAAATGAAGCCAGCCTTTATAAGAGTTACAAGGCTAGCTTCAAACCACCTGCCTCTGCCTCCCAGTGCCTGATTTATTATTTTTATTATTTTAAAATTTAACTTAAATTAATCAATTTAACAAATAAATACATAAATAAAATTTAATTAACTTAAATTAATTTAAAATTTAAAGCAAGTTCATAATATGAGCACTTGCTGGGTTTGAAATACAGGGTTGAAATGTCCCACTAGTCATAGTTGTTCTCTGTTTGGCCACACCAGCACCTGGTTGATCCTCAGCCCACACCGGAGACAGCCACCCTCACTAGAAAGGGACAATCAGACCCTTAGGTCAAGCTGGGGCCAGGGAACAGGGATGGAGTCACATCTGAGCCAAGCCTGGAGCTCCTTTACAAGTGGCCAAAGAACCTGACCTACAACCCTCAAGTTCTCCAGGAGCCCCAGTGTAAGAGACCTCGGAGGCCTTCAGGCAGAGGGGCAGACTTCTGTAGCCAGCCTCGGCAGCAGAGTCCAGCCACTCACCAACATATGCCAAGCCTTAGTTTGCCCACTCTGTACGAAGCGGTTGGCCATGTCACCACCCAGTGGTCTATGAGGATTGGCCCTCCCTGAAGTCCCCTCGTCCCTGAAGCACTTTCCTCACAAAGAGGAAAGGGGTACACCTGCTAGGATGAAGGGGAAAGGGCTGGGGTAGAGGAGCAGCTGTAAGTAGTATCTCCTGCCAGCCTGAAGGCTCAGGAAGGTCTGTGCCTGGAGTAGTCCCAGATACATTGTTGTGGGCCCCAACTTATTCAGCTCCTCCATGTGCCTGCTCCATCCAGGGCTGAGCACATTCTGAGGGGGACATTGTAGCTCGGCCTTCCACTGTCCACAGGGAGTACCACTGAGAACCTTGGTGGATGGGTCATGACTAAAGGAATCAGGACCAAGAAGGCATGGACAGTCAAAAAGATTAGTGCCCCAGAATGTTCCCCCAATACCTTACTCATCTGTGAAGGAAGGTGCAGAGCAGGGGTGCCCCAGGGTGAGGTAGGAGGCCTATAGTTACCATGGGTGACAACCTAGGCTGCTTTTGAGGTTCAGGAAGAGGTTCTGTGCAGGGCAAAACATCAGTGCAGATGGCAAAGGCTGAAGATGCTCAGGAAAAGCAGCTCACCTATATGAACTCAGTAAGAAAACGCCAGCAATCTGGTGAGCATAGAAGCTAGTACGTCCTTCCTTAATCTGTAGCCACTGTGAGGGGTCAAGATGTTGACGCTCCAGACTCTGGTACACCTTGACCCTTCCAAGTCCTCATCTCAGCCTCAAGTGTCATCCTAATGCTGCAAACCTATGTCCCCATAGGCTTGGCTCCTATCACTCCAGCAGGAAATGCAGACTGTGCATGTTAATGCCTGCCAGGTAAGTAAGTACTCTACCAACCAGAGCCTGGGCTTTCAAAGCAGGTTCATCACCATCTAGCCAACCCTTCCAGGCTGGGTCATGTGCTATTTCCCTCATAGCTGTTTCTACCTTGTCTCAAGACCACTCTCTATGCTATGTCTTCTCTCTATATTGCAGAAACCCAAACATTTTGTCACTGTGGACCCACAGGAATCCCCCTCAGAAGTCAACTGCTCAGAGAGGACTCCCCACAAACATCTCAGGACTCACCCCTTGCCATTTATGCTTTATTCTGTTTTCTCCTAGAACTCATGTCTGGCTCCCCCAAAGTTATCTTTTGTTCTTTAAAAACTTATATTTCCTTTACTCGGGTATGATGGGGAGGGTGGGGTGGGATGCGCAGACCACAATGGGTATATAGATGTCAGAGGACACCCTGCAGGACTGTTCCCTCCTTCCACTCTATGAGTTCTCAGGACTGAACTCCAGTCATTAGGCTTGGCAGCATGCACTATAAGCTGTTTCACCAGCCCAATGTACCATATGTACACACACACACATGTATATGTATATATACATACATATAGATAGATAGATGGGGGGGATTGCTAGATAGCCCAGGCTGGCCCTTCCCTCCTGCTAAGGTTCTAGGATTACAGGGATGTACCACCATACTGACTACTTGAATTCATCTTAATCTATTCTTAACTCTTTACTTTCACCCACAGTCTATGAGCTCCCAGAGGTGGGCCTTCATCACCTTCCACCCTGCCTTATGTCACTGCTATTAGGAGGGTGAACTTTTTGGAAGACCTTAAGGTTTTCTGGAAATGCACACAAGAAGAAAGCATTTTCTAAGAAAAGTCTGCCTCCATTGCGGCCCATGTACCCTCAATGTCAGGCCTGGCTAACTTCAAGTGTCCTTTATCTGCTGCCAGACTTGGCTGAATCCAGTCCTCAGTGGCAAAGGAGCCTTCTGTGTCATTCCCACCATCCCTGGGCCAGGCCTCTCTGCAGAGGCTCAGGCCTAGAGCCCAGAGCTGCCACGCTCAGCAGGCCCTGCACATGCTGCTTTGGAAGACATTTGCAGCACCGTCCCTACACTTTTCAGAGGAGGGGGTGGGAGGCTATGCAGCCCTGCTGCCTTGGCTCTGATTCAAAGCTCTGCCCTCCAATACTCCAGATACTCCAAGGTATTGGCCAGGGGGTGCAGGAGAAGAGGGGGAAAGAGGGGGGAGGGGAAGAGAGAGAGAGAGAGAGAGAGAGAGAGAGAGAGAGAGAGAGAGAGAGAGAAGCGAAGCACCCTGGCTGCTGAAAACCAGACATATGTTGGAACATTTCCCACTCAGCCCTGCTGGGTAACCTGTGGAATGCTCTGGTAATGAGAAGCACATAGATAGGGTCTTGATAGATGCTTGATCTAGAATCTATATAGCTATATCCTAGAGCCAACATCCAGGGAACAGGACTTTCCTTCCTGGACTTAGGGAAGAAGTTACTGTCCTGTTGGGTTCCAAACATGGGAAGTACAGAGAAACGTGGTCCTGTCCTCTTTAGACCCCAAATGGTGATGCTACTCAGAGATAAAGAAAAGCATGGGAAAGCAGTATTGTTCAGCTGTTTTAGAAAGAAAGGAAGAAAAAAAGGAAGAAAGAAAGAGAGAGGGGGAGGAAAGGAGGGAGAAAGAAAGAAAGAAAGAAAGAAAGAAAGAAAGAAAGAAAGAAAGAAAGAAAGAAAGAAAGAAAGAAAGGAAAGAAAGAAAAAGAAAGGAAGGAAGGAAGGAAGGAAGGAAGGAAGGAAGGAAGGAAGGAAGGAAGGAAGGAAGGAAGGAAGGAAGGAAGGAAAGGAGTTTACTGATCTTGCAGAAGACTGTAGAGTTCTCAGCACCCTGATCAGATGGCTCACAACTGATTGTAAATCCAACTCTAGAGGACCCAACACCCTCTCCTGTGAGATGGAGCAAGAATACCTGTAAACCCCAGTGCTGTGGAGAACAGAGATAGGAAGATCACTGGGTTTTTGTCTGATGTCCTCTTCCGGCTCCACAAGGGCACTCACACACATGCATGTGTGCTGCACACATGTGCACACACTAACACACACACACGAAAATATAAAGAAATGAGGAGGCGTGGTTCTAAGGATGCTGAGACATCTGGGGAAGCTCACAGTGACAAAGGGTAGGCAGCACACTAGGTGCTAGCAGACCCCAGCCTGAAGCAACTCGCTGATGGCATCTAGCCACCCAAACTGGCTGCAGCCCAGACTCACCCCTCCCCAGGGCCCTCCACAGGTTCCCTTCTCCTACAACACATCCCTTGCTTCATTGCTGAGTCAATTCTCTGTGGATGTTTCTTTCCCCAAACATTCCAATTCTGGAACACTCCATAACACCCCTCCCTTCTCCATGGCCAAATGAGCCCATGCACCCAGAGGCAATTTTGTTAGTGCCAGAAACTGTTTAGCAGTGCATGTCTCTGTACCTTCTGACCATGCTTCTGTTAAAGGTGTCAAGGGTGTGTGTTACCAAGAAATGACAGAAGGATGACAGTTGTATCCAGTGACCTGCCAGCAAGCCACCTTTCATGAACACCGACCTCATGAGACAGGTTGCAGGAGCCTTTCCCTTGTGCCCTATCCCTTCCTGCTTGTAAGTCCCCTACAAGTGTTACCTTTGCCCCTCCAGAGGGAAAGGCTGAGGGTGACCTCTTACTAGAGCCAAGGATCCTTTAGGACACACTTGATCCAGAGCCATGACCCTATTTTTTAGATCTTAGATACCTCACTCTTGATACAAGCCAGAGTGAGGTAGGAGCAGAGGGCACAAGGATGCTTCCTCTTGGCACGTATTTGTGTCCTCTGTGGACAGCGCTTGCCTGCTTTCACCCATCTGAAGCACAATAACTAAAAAAAGCTGCCCCTGGAAAACAAGGAAGAGTGGCTAAAGAACACACCTGTGGTGACAGGCAGGGCACACCTTTGTGTGGCTCACACATAAGAAATGACAAAGCTGGGATCCCCATTCCTGGCCACCTGAGCCAGGCTGAGGCGGTTCAAGGAGGGCTGGGGACAGAGCTCAGAAGAGAGTTGGTAAAACCTTCCTGAAAGTCTTGTGTGGACAGAAGGAGCTGGCTCCATAGGGTGCTGGCCTAAAGCCAGGGAGCTCAAAGGGCAGGAATGGGTAGCCTTGACCCTTGTGAAGGTCCCACCCACCCTGGAGACCATGGGAGCTGCTGGGTGCATTATGGCTCAGGGTAAGCATTGGGCTTGGCCAGCTGGAGGTCACTCTGACCTCTGAAACAGGCTGGCAAGAGTCATTGTTTCCAACTCCCACAGCAGAGTTTGGCTGACATCTCTGCCAGGAGAATCACACTGGAAGGGACTGTGTGGGGCTGCTTCCAGTGGCTGGCTTCGTTACTGGCGTCTGGGTCCAGTTTGGTGTGTTCCCATGGTCTCCACCCAGGCTTATACCAGAGCATTTACTTCAAATGAGAGAGAGAGAGAGAGAGAGAGAGAGAGAGAGAGAGAGAGAGAGAGAGAGAGAGAGATTGTGTGTATGTGTGTGTTATTGAAGGTTGTTGCCAACATCTCGCTTGTGTTAGGAAAGTGCTCTACATTGAGCTACATCTCCAGCCCATTTCCCATTTGGAAGCAGAGTCTCAATTACCAAGCTCTCCTTGAACTACATCAGTAGCCCAGTCAAGCCTCAACCTTGAAATCTGGTCTCAGCCTCATTAATAGCTGGATTACAAGCCTGTGCTACCATGTTCAGTGATATCATTATTGATCATTATTGGAGGACTTCTGCTAGTACTTCCTTTGTGGCTTTATTGTGAGTAATTACCTAAGAAAAGAATGGCTCATCTAAACTACATGCACTTCACAAGTCACAAGTGAACAGGCTGGCAGAGGGTCCCGGCTCTGTCCTTTCTATCACAGTGTCTTCTGTCTGAACCCCAAGATCCAGAAGACACTCTATACAAGCTTGAAAAGGGAGGGTGAGGCTGAGGATGTAGCTCCGTGGGTAGAGTGCTTGCCTAACATACACAGAGCTGAGTTCAATCCACAACACCACATGGTGTTACGCACCTCTAACCTCAGGGGGAGTCACAAGTTCAAGGTCATTCTTAGCTACATAGCAAGTTTGAGGCCATCCTGGGCTCTATGAGAGCCTGTCTTTTCAAGAAGTCGGTGGGTGCCCAGCAAGATGGCTCAGTAGGTAAAGCAGCTTGATAACCCAAGCTCAATCTCCAAATTCTACATTGTGGAAGAAAAGAACTGACTCCCACAGGCTGTCCTCTGACCCTGATTCAAGTACCATGGCATGTGCATATGTGCTCATACAAATTAATATAAGAAAAAAATTACTTTAGACAGGGTTTCACTGTGTAACCCTGGCTGTTCTGGAACTTTCTCTGTAGACCAGGCTGGCCTCAAACTCACAGAGATCTGCCTGCCTTTGCCCCCCCTGAGTGCTGGGATTAAAGGTATGTGTTACCACCACTGCACAAGAAAGAACTTAAAGAAGAATGTCACTATACATTCCTTTCACCTTGATCCTGACTGGGTCCCAAAAGCCCTGTGAAGAGACCTCAGCTGGCAGGAGAGAAGGGGGGAGAAATTCTTGCTTGGATGAGAAAGAAGCCAGAAGTCGTAGGCTGGACCGAAAGCAAGCCTAGGCTGAACCAAAAGCAAGCCTAGGCTGGACCGAAAGCAAGCCTAGGCTGAACCAAAAGCAAGCCTAGGCTGGACCGAAAGCAAGCCTAGGCTGAACCAAAAGCAAGCCTAGGCTGAACCAAAAGCAAGCCTAGGCTGGACCGAAAGCAAGCCTAGGCTAAACCAAAAGCAAGCCTAGGCTGGACCGAAAGCAAGCCTTGTTGCTAAGTTGCCCAGCAGCCATGAGCTGGTTATTTCCCCAGTATGACCTAGCGTCAACACTCACCAGGACAGTAAAGGACAATATCTAAATAGGATGGATGGGTGTGTAACTTGACAGGATTTCCACTCACTTAGCTGACAAACGTCTGAGGACTGAGTTAACTGAAGTGGGAAGACCCACCCTGCATGTGAGCAGCACCACTCCATAGGCCAGGTCCCAGACTGAATAAGGAAGAAAAGGAAGCTGAGCACAAGCCCCCATCTCTGCCCCATCAGCACCCATCTCACTGTGGACCCAGTGTGACCCGGCACCTCATGCTCCTGGAACCATGGAAGACTATTCCCTCAATCCGAGCTAAAATAAATCTTTTCTTTTCAATTGCTTTTATTATCAGGCATTTTGTTGCAGCAATATTACTGTGTGTGTGTGCGCGCGCGTGTGCGTGTGTGTGAGCACAGGCACGCGCGCGCGCACACGCATGTGTATACCACCTATGCTGGTACCTGTTGAGGCTAGAAGAGGGTATCAAGTCCCCCTGGAGCTGAAGTAACCTGCAGTTATGAGCTGCTGCTCTTTGTAGGTACTGGAATCTTAACTGGGTACTCTGGAAGAGCAAGTATCCTTAACTCCTGAGCTATCTCTCCAATCCCAACAAATATGCTTTTTAATCTTTATTTAAAGTATTCTAAGCCAGGTATGGTGACACACATCTTTAATCCCAGTAGTTGAGAGGCGGAGGCAGTTGGATCTCTGAGTTTTGAGGACAGGCTGGTCTACAGAGTGAGTTCCAGGACAGCCAGGGCTACATAGAGTAACCTTGTTTAGAAAAATGAAAAAAAAATCTATCTTTGTATATGTGTGAAAGAGATGTGGACATACATGTATGTGTGTGAGAGAAGTGTGGGCAAGCAAGTGTGTGTGAGAGGGAGATGTGGGCATGTATGTGTGACACTGTGCATGTGGGGGTCAGAGGACAGCATTCAGATGTAAGTCTTTACCTTCCATCTTGTTTGTGTCTCTTCAACACTTTGTTAGCCAGGCGGTCTGAAGATGCTCCTACCACACACATTCACATCCTGCAGGCAGATTGGGATTACAGACACATGCTACTGTGCCTGACTTCCACATGGACTCTGGGGATCCTCACTCAGGTTTGTCAGGCTTGTACAGTAAGTGCTGCCCACTGAACTATCTCCCCAGCCTTACCCTGCTCTGGTTGAGTGTGGAGGTGCAGTTACCATCTAACTGAGACTCAGACACCCATGGCATGGTGACACCATGACACCCATGCCACAGCACCATGACATCTTATTGAGTTAGATTGCTGAGAACAAGCCAGCCACCTGAGTCCCAATTAAAAACTTAAATAGATCCCGGCAGCAGCAGCACATTCCTCACTGCCCACGGGGTTAAAGATGAATTATAGTCTCATACTTGAACTTGTTTAGCATTAAAGAAGATGTTCTAGATTTGAACGGATGGCTTTCAGATGGTGATGCGAGTTAAAATCAAAACAAAATTCAGGTATAGAATTGTAAACTCTTTAAGTTAGGATGGATGATAGAGTAGTTTATCTAGACTGCCAAATATGATGCACTGGATGTTATAAATGCATATCATACCTTACAATTTACATAGTTGCTATAATGATGGTCAATGTATATCCGAGAGAAGAAAGCCTTTTAATTGGACAAAGAGGCGAAAATGTGTGCCTGCTTGTATTATGCTAATTTGGGTCCCCAAAATTATTTGTGTGGGAGTCGGCATGTCCACACTTAAGACACTGAAGGACCCTGCCCCTAACTGGCAAATAAAGATGGCGCCAACTCAATGGCTGGGCCACTTCCTAACCTCCACGTGGCTAATCCACCTCCCTCCGAGATTCCCAAGTTACCACTTACTAAAGCCTACATTCTATGTTGGCTGTTCCAGATCCAGACAGGCATGCAGCCCTTTTGGGCTGCTCTTTCCCAGCTCCTACATGGTGGCTGTGCTCTCTGTCCCTCATCTTCTTGTCTCCTCTTCTTCCCCCTGCATGGCAGATCTCTTTCTCTTCTCCCACAGTCCCAAGCCTGAGAAAATCCTAAGGTCCTGCCTCTGTCTATTCTGCCCAGTATCTTTATTTACCAATCAGAATCAATTGGGGGCAGCATCTCTCAGTGTCTTATGTGCAGAGTGCAGTACAAACAATTTGGGTACCCAAATTAACATAATACAATCAGCCATAGAGAGGGACCACATTCACATAATTATCACCATTGTGTGTGTGCACTGCATTGTATTGCATGTATGTGTTTGAAGGTGGATACGTTTTACGTGTGAGTCAGGGTGCGTGCGTGTGTGTGTGTGTGTGTGTGTGTGTGTGTGTGTGTGTGTGTGTGTGTGTGAAGGCCAGAGGACCATTTCTCAAGTGTCAGCCAGCTTGGCTTTTGAGGCAGGGTCTCTCGATGGTGCTGAGCCATAGACTGGCTGGCCAGCAAGGGATCCGCTTGTCTCCTCCGTGCAGTGTTGTGATTACAGATGAGCATCAGCACACCAAATGTGGCACAGAAAATCAGACTTGAGTCCTGTGCGCACGGCAAGCATGTTACTGAGATATTTCCATTGTCCTCTATAGTATTTTCAACACAAAAATCTCTCACCATAGCCCAGATTAACCTGGAGCTCAGTAGATGGTTTGGGCTGTTCTCAAACTAATAGCAATCTTCCTGACCCAGCTTCCCAAGTTCAGGGATTGCAGGAGTGAGCCACGGTGCCAGTTCTATTGAACATAACTCTACAGTGGCACTACTTTACCATTTGCGACTGCTGTGTCTCTTATTGTACCTAACTTGTGAATGAACCCTCAGCATGGGTGCATACTTACAGGAGAACGTAGCATGCACAGGCCCCACCGAGCACTCCTCATAGTCTCAGGCTTCCAAAAGGGGTCTCGGGACACATCCCAATGGACCAGGTTAGACACTTGTAAACTACAGTGTGAGTCGTACTACTTTGTGCGTTACTAAGAATCATACAACCTTTTAGTGACTTCTGTAGTGTGTACTGTGTATCTCATTAGAGCTATTTAAAAAGCAACCTCTCCCGGTGGCAGCTAAAGATGCCTGGGCATCTGAACCAGTCATCCTAGCCGTGAGATCTCTGGGGACTCCTAGACTATAAGGCAACTCCTGACTAACCCTCTTGGGGAAGTCAGGAGTTGGACAGGCCCAATTGTCCTTCCTTCTGTAGAGGCCCTCTAGCCCAAGGACACATCCCTAGGGGAAGATGAACAGAGGTGCCAAGGAGGGAAAGGGAGCCTTGTTTGGGTAATCAGCTCATTTTGATGCTGTGACAGCCTCTTGGGACATCAGTTAATCAGTCAGCTGACGTGGGCAGGGTGACGTGATCAGTGCCAGCTGCAGTGAGGGACCTAGGCTGAAAGCTGGGCTCCTGGGGCATGCCCTTCCCACCTTTCCCCTCCTCAGGGGTCAGGAGAAGGAAGCTCTTCTCATTGCTGTTGACCCTTGACCTGAGGTTGTCTAAGCAGAACAGGATTTCTCTATCCTTGAAGCACCAAGAGGCATCCCAGGCAACTCTCCCACTTTTCCAGAGACAAGAGGCATTGTCAGTATTGGCTGTGTTTATAGGCATCTCACTGCAGTCGGGATGTCTGTGTTCAAATCTTAGCTGGGTCAACCTCTTTATAGTAGCCATGCGGAAGTAGCTCCTCATGACCTTTGACCCAGTGCGAGCTTTGGTCATAACCTTGCCTGACTCTGTTCCTTTCTAGCTCCATACTCTCTCTCTACCTTTTTTCTTTCTTTCTGCTATTCTTCCATAAAAAAGAACTTCTGTTTCACTCTGTATTTAATTACCGCCAATTTCTTCCTTACTGAAAATCCATCAGTGGATATGTCCATTGATTAGATCTGAAGGTCCATGATCAGTCATTCCCTATGACTGACACTAGCTAAGAGCCAGGCCCTCAACACTTGAATCTTTTCGGGGGAACAGCACACTCCTGCTAAACTCAAACATTCCACCAAAAGGCGCTCATTTAACTTTCCAGAGACCCCAGGATCTTAGGAGACACACTAGCACTGTTTACAAACCAAAGTTCCCAGTCTCTGAGACTCATAACAAACTCCCTGCTGTGGACCCCTGTAAAATTCAAAAAGCATGTTAAATGTTCCAACGGTAAACATCCTTGCTGGTGGTAGGCTCTAGGAGCCCAGAAGGGGAGAAAAAGGACAAGAGCAAGCCTAAAAGCCGCAGGGACATGTGACCGCATCCCGGGTCCCCGTGGCCCTCTGTTTGGAGCCCTGTCTCTGCGAGGCTCTCAATCTTCTGGGCAGATGCCCCATGTTTTCTGACAGCTGGGATTTCTAGAGTCTCCATTTTGTCTTCAGTGCCATGCTCACAGCTTCAAGCATGCATTGTCCTTTCCAGTGGCGTTATTATTGCGGTGACCATTTTTAAAAATATGCAAGTTGACCCGGCTAAGAATTGAACCCAGACATCCTGACTGCAGTGAGATGCCCATGAGCACCCATCAATACTGCCTGTGCCTCTTGTCTCTGAGAAAGTGTCTTATCTCAACCTCATCTAGATCACAGCAAACACAAAGAGCAGAAGAACAAATTCAACAATCCCATAAGCAAACAATTAGGTAATCACCAATTTGACATTATCTATGAGATTTCTAGATTCTTCTAAAGACAGGTACAAAAAAAGATGGCAGAGCAAAAATAAAACAAAAGATGGAAATGATGCAACCAAGTCAGGAATGGTGTAGCATATACCTACCATCCTCCTCTCGGGAGACTCAGGCAGATCAGGAGTTTGAGGTCAGCAGAGGCTACACAGAGAGATCCCATTTCAAAAACAAAAGAAAACATGTATTTGGTGACTTTGTTTTGTGTATACATGTATGTGTGTATCCATGTTTTCATGCATGCGATCATGTGTGTACACATGCATATCGGGGCCAGAGGTTAATACTGGATATCTTCCTCAATCTTATACCCACATTTGTTAAGACAGGCTTCTTCATTGGTTCAGCTAGACTACCAGCAAAAAACCAGAATCCTCCAGTCTCAGCCTCCACAATGCTAAAGTTCTAGGTGCATGCTACAATGTCTGGTGTGTATGTCGATGCTGGGGTGGAAGTGAGGTCCATGTGAGTGCAGAGCTAGCACCTTACCAATCGAGCCACTCCCCTGTCTCCTGTGACTGTCCTTGTTGAAAAGCGTTTCTTAAGCCTTTCTGTTCCCTGCTTACTTATGACTTAAGCATATACTTAAAACAAAACAAAGCAAAACAAAAAACAAAACTATCCGCACTCCAAAGAGACTAAATGCAGTGTGTAATCCGCACCTGGCAGAGCACGGTTGGAAAGACAGCTGATTCTCTTATTCCTTACACGGCTTCTGAGGATCAAACCCAGGTCTCTCAGCCTAGGAGGCACCTTTACAATGCGCCAGAAAATCAGAACATTCGGTGGTCATCCAATGGTACTGAAACTAATTCTCTCAACTCTGTTTGGAGAGGACAGGTTTTAAAGTCTTCAAATTATCTCTTATTCTTCCTTCGAGGATCTTACACGTGTTAAGCATGGCCTACAACTTAACTGCATCCTGGGCCCTTATAGCTCAGCCAGGGCAGGAAGCGTTGGAAAGAGGAGCACTGTTGCTGCTGCTCTGGGCAGATGCTGAATGCTCCTGGCACAACTGAAATGCTTTGCCTGGATGACACTGTTCACAAAAATCAGAGCATGCAAAATTTAAACTTATCTTTATTTCCTTTAACATGATTTAATATAGAGGTTTTTAGGTCTAACATGTGTAGGGAAATGGATGGAACTGGAAATCATTATGTTAAGCAAATCAAGCCAGACTCGAATGACATACACCACATGTTCTCTCTCATATGCAGATTTTAAACTCTCTCTCTCTCTCTCTCTCTCTCTCTCTCTCTCTCTCTCAATCTGTGTGTGTGTGTGTGTGTGTGTGTGTGTGTGTGTGTGTGTGTGTGTGTGTGTGTGTTTAAGTTGTGGACCTAGAAAGTGGATCATAAGAAGTAAGGGGGTGATCATAATGGAGGAAAGCGGGAAGCTGTGCACACTGAAGCAGGAGACTGTTTAAGGAGGAGGGGAACCAGCCAGAACGGGAGGGAAGAGCAGAGCAAGTTAAAACAGAACATAGTGACATATGCACAACAAAACCCTCCCCATGTGTGCTATCTTTGAAAGTGGCTCCATGGATAAAGGTGCCTCCTAAGCTGAGGGGCCTGGGTTTGAGCCTCAGAAGTCTTGTAAAAGAAAGGAGAGAACCAGCCCCACACAGGTGTCCTCCAGCCTGCACATATCTGTAACATGCATGCTTCTTCACCCACAAATAATAAGTGAAAATGTTTTAAAACACTAATGCCATGATCTGTGTTGGTCTCCCAAGGGCCAGGGCACAGCCAGACTCCTGCTTTTAAGCAGTAATCAGTCAACCGGGAACCGGCATGTGGTATAGCTTACCTAGCTGAAGCAAGGCTGCTTGGCTGTGCCTGGGATGGAGAGATCTGCATGGAAATGAGACTCTTCTGGCTTGACATGGTTACAAATGGCTTCTTCTGGCTGGGACCCCAGAAGATGGTATCAGTCTGCAAGATGTGAGACTTTCTCTAAAGTCGAGGACAACTTGCTTGTGCAAAGCAGGGCCACCTCCTTTAACTCCTTGGCAGTCACCTTTCACAGCTACATGCAGCTTGGAATGGTGGCACACCTTTAACCCCAGCACTTGGGAGGCAGAGGCAGGTGGATTTCTGTAAGTTCCAGGCCATTCAAGATATACTAAGACCCTGTCTCAATCAATCCAAACCAAACAATAACACACACACATACACACACACACACACACACACACACACACACACACACACACACACCCACCAACTAGATGAGTTCTAATCATGGTCAGGAGAGAGAAGAGAAAGAGGTACTGAGCTAAGCACTTTACACACTTGCAGTCTTGAAGACATGTAGCCCCTGTCTCTCACTCTCATGCCTGACTATCTGACTAACAGTCTCTGTCCAGCTAGCCAGTATATTTCAGAGGCTGAGACTCACTCCCAACCACCCTCCTTTTTCAGGAGGGACCCCTACAGGGCAAAGAGCAGCCTGGTTGGGAGACAGACTACTACACAACAAAGACTAAGCTCTTCAGTAAGATAGTGCCTGTCCTTTTTAACATTTAGACATGTAAATATATAACATGTACTTTGCACATCCACAGATATACCATTAAATCAAACATAACTGGGATAGTGCCTAGAAACCCTATGAAATGGTGATTGCATACATCTGGCTAGAATGTTTGTCTACATGTATGTGTTTGGTTTGGTTTGGTTTGGTTTGGTTTGGTTTGGTTTGGTTTGGTTTGGTTTGGTTGAGATAGTCTTACTATGTAGCCTGAGCTGGCTAGGAACTTGTCATATTACTGGAAATGTAGCTCAGTTTATAGATTGCTTGTTTAGCCCCAGTACTAGAGGAAGAAAAAAATTAAATTTGTGATATAATTTAGTTGGCTTCAAACTAACAACCCTCCTGTCTCAGCTTCTCCAATGCTAGGGTCGCAGGCACACACTAGCACACCTAGCAATGTGTTTTTGGTTTTGATTCTTTTTTTTTTTTTAATCCAGGAGTCACATTGACAAGCATGTATATGTGGGCACGTGTGCGTGCGTGTGCGTGTGCGTGTGCGTGTGTGTGTGTGTGTGTGTGTGTGTGTGTGTGTGTGTGTGTTCCAGGCAGCAGGTTCCTGCTGAGCACTTACTATAGCCGAACATTGCTTTAGTTCTGGAACACCATCACAGTGAACTGACATTAAAGCCCCTGACTCAGAAGGAAATGGGACACTGAACTGGGTTTACCAGTGACTCTGGTCTCTCTGATGATGGGGGTGTAGGTCTCTTGAAGGAGTTCACTGTCAGTGTAACTGACAGGGAGCTCAAGGCGGGAAGGATGCTGAAGTGACTGGGGTTGACTGGATCTGCACCCCAGCCACTATTCAGTGGTAGTGAGGGCTTCATGGCACACACATGGGTACAGAGGCAGGTTCCAGCCATGCCAGGGGCTGGGCTTTAGGGAGCAAGAGAAAAGTCTGAGTAGAGCTGAGTAGGAAGATATAGCAGGTAAGTGTCCACTTGAAAAGCTCTGGTCACAGAAGTAGTCAGGGATCAAAGGAAGCCCAGAGAGACCAGGTCTCAGTGCCCCACAGCCCTGCCTTCCTGGCTGGGATCTCAAGCAGGTCACTCCAGCCTCCAGGTTGTTCCTTGTAAAAGTAAGGATAACTCTTGCCCTCTGCAGGGCCGAGAGGCACAGTGTGTGGGGCTTGAGTTTCCTATGTTGGGTTTTCCACTCATCAGAGAATTTTTAAAACTTTGGCGTTTTAAAATGGCACGTCCTTTCCTACCTATTTCACAGAGGAAGGAGTGGGGGCTCGTGCTGGGTGCCAGACTGGATGCTAGTCAGTCCTGTAGGCCCTTCACACACAAGCACAGCTGAGAATGGAAAAGATCTCAGGGAAGAGACTCTTATTTTACCCAGTTTCAACAAAAATGAAGGTAGCATTTTTCACTCTGTGGGGTGTTCACTCTGCAGACACAGCCCAACTACCATAATGCCCTAAGCCCTGGACTAGATACAAAATCAATGGCTGGATCCTGCTGTCGGAGGAGTTATCAAATCAAGACAGCCTAGGAAGAGCTAGTTTATACACTGTGTGTGTGTGTGTGTGTGTGTGTGTAGTGGGGAGGGGTTTGTGAGTCAACCTCCAAAGCTAGATCAGTGAAGACAGAAGAGCCTCGGAGTGCTGTCTCCCTCTGTCATCATAGGTATCTGACATCCCACAGGATGTGGGAAAAGGCATCTTCTAGAACTGGGCCAACACATTACAATCCATGGGCCAAATCTAGCCAGGCTCTTGTTATAAATAAAGTACCATTAGAATGCAGCCCTTCCTGTTCATTTACAAGTTGCCTATGGCTGCTTTCCTGTGTAGTGATTGCCATGGAGACCATACGGCCAACAAAACTTGAAGCCTTTACTTTCTGGCCTTTCATGGAGAAGGTGTGCAGCCACCTGTTTAGGAGATGTGCCCCATAGGTTGGGCTTCATCAGTGTCCTCAGGATCACCTGCCTCCTTAACACCTAACACACCCCAGAAGAGATGCTCCACTTTCTAATCTGTTGGCAAACATGAGAAAGTATGAGTTCCCTATTCCCAGCCGTCACAGAACAGAGAAGAAGGTGGTGGTCCTGGGCAGAGGGTCTGTCCACGAGGGTCTTGTCTCCTGTGTGGTTGATCTTTTTGCCCTGCCCTTTGTAGCCTGTGGCTACCCTGTGAGCCTTGCCAGGCCTGTGAATCATCAGGGCCTGACTCACTCCCTGTCTAAAAATATCGAGTGTCTCATAGGGGCAGGGCAGCTTTCCTTGCTTGCTCTCTTTCTGCGGTACTCTTTGTGGGTAAGGTCTTGGCTTTTACCATTCTGGAACCACAGGACCAGGTCTCACTTACAGCTTTGAGCAGGGAAGAAATCTTGGAGGAAGAGGTCGGAAGTTGAGGCTGGCAGACTAGGGTGCAGATTCAGACCTGTAAATTCATTTGCTGTGTGACTCTGAGCAACAGACTCCTCAGCTATATGGTAGGCGTTATACAGGGTCCACACTGCAAGGTAGTGCCACAGTAAAATCAAAACAGGCTGGAGTTGCTTATGCCCAGCAGGTTGGTTCCCAGCGTTTAAGGCCCCTGAAGTCTCTATTGATCACTAATGTCCCTTTCATGCCTGGTTATGGGGAAGGGGAATGATGTGCCTACTGCGGATGGGTCCTGCCAATGAAATCATCCAAAACTATCCAAGAAAACCAGGAACCAGCAGGATCCCAGTGCCAGGCGTTAGGGGAGCTCAAATTACAGAAAGCAAGCGGAAAATTTGGGTCCAGGCTGAACCTAGAACTAACTTGGGAACAGCAATGAGATGCACAGCAGGACTCTGGATAGGCAATCGCTGGAACCAGGAACCACGCTTACGGTCATCTACATCCTACTTCTGGTCATGGAGAGTTGGGATGGGATCCCACCTCCAGGGCTTCAGGGGAGCTGTACAGAGGCTTGTGAGTAAGCTTCAAGTTGGAGTAACATCACCGAGATGCTAATGACATGGGAATCCCCATAGAGGACTTCTGACAATACCTGGCCTCCAAGAAGCCACCACATCTCAGGAACATGAAGAGGATGCATTAGAGGCTAACAAGAGGTCAGGAATGCCTCCCTCTGTCTTAGTTTATTTCTATGGCTGTGATAAAACTCTGACCAAAACCAACTTGGGAAAGAAAGAGTTTATTTCAGCTTACAGCACACAGTCCATCATAAACAGAAGTCAGGGCAGGAACTCAAGGCTAGAAACTAGAAGCGAAAATTGAAACAGAGGCTAAGGAGATCGCTGCTTACCATCTTGTTCTCTTATGCAGCCTGGGACTGTCTGTCCATGAGTGGCAACCCCCCCCCCATACAGTGGGCTGGATCCTCCACATCAATCATTAATCTAGAAATACCTTGATAGCCCACAGGGCCATTGATGGAGGCATTTTCCTCAAATGAGGTCCCTCTTCCTAGATGACGCTAGCTTATGTCATGTTGAGAAAAAAATCTAGCTACCATCCTTAGTTGTATAATAATAGAGCAGGACCATGAGATATTGAACAGTAGGCAGGAAAGCCACACCTGTCTCTG